>NW_024544968.1:0-67897 GCF_018167655.1 Microtus oregoni
GTTGTCTTATTGCTATTGCTAGAACTTCAAGCACTATATTGAAGAGGTATGGGGAGAGTGGACAGCCTTGTCGTGTTCCTGAGTTAAGTGGGATGGCTTTGAGTTTCTCTCCGTTTAATTTGATGTTAGCTGTCGGCTTGCTGTATATAGCTTTTATTATATTTAGGTATGACCCTTGTATCCCTAATCTCTCCAAGACTTTTAACATAAATGGATGTTGAATTTTGTCAAATGCTTTTTCAGCATCTAATGAAATGATCATATGGTTTTTTTCTTTCAGTTTATTTATATGCTGGATTACATTGATAGATTTTCGTATGTTGAACCAGCCCTGCATCTCAGGAATGAAGCCTACTTGATCATAATGGATAATTTTTCGGATGTGTTCTTGGATTCGATTTGCCAGTATTTTGTTGAGGATTTTTGCGTCGATATTCATGAGTGAGATTGGCCTGTAGTTCTCTTTCCTGGTTGAGTCTTTGAGTGGTTTTGGTATCAGAGTAATTGTGGCTTCATAAAAGGAGTTTGGTAATGACCCTTCTGTTTCTATCTTGTGGAATACATTAAGGAGTATAGGTATTAGATCTTCTTGGAAGATCTGGTAGAATTCCGCATTGAAACCATCTGGTCCTGGGCTTTTTTTGGTAGGGAGGTTTTTGATAACCTCTTCTAATTCTTCGCGACTAACAGGTCTATTTAGATTGTTCACCAGGTCCTGATTTAACTTTGGTATATGATATTTATCTAAAAAAGTATCCATTTCCTTTACATTTTCCAGTTTTGTGGCATATAGGCTTTTGTAGTAAGATCTAATGATTCTCTGAATTTCCTCTGTGTCTGTGGTTATGTCCCCCTTTTCATTTCTGATCTTATTAATTTGCAAATTCTCTCTCTGCCGTTTGATTAGCTTGGATAGTGGTTTGTCAATCTTGTTGATTTTCTCCAGGAACCAGCTTTTTGTTTCATTGATTTTTTGTATTGTTTTCTGTGTTTCTATTTTGTTGATTTCAGCCCTCATTTTGATTATTTCCAGTCTTCTACTCCTCCTAGGTGAGTCTGCTTCTTTTTTTTCTAGAGCTTTCAGGTGGGCTGTTAAGTCTCCAATGTGAGCTTTCTCTGTTTTCTTTAAGTGGGCACTTAGTGCTATGAACTTTCCTCTTAGGACTGCTTTCATAGTGTCCCATAAGTTTGAGTATGTTGTTTCTTTATTTTCATTGAATTCAAGGAAGACTTTAATTTCTTTCTTTATTTCTTCCTTAATCCAGCTATGGTTCAATAGTTGACTGTTCAGTTTCCATGACTTTGTATGCTTTCTGGGGGTAGCATTATTGTTGAATTCTAACTTTAATCCATGGTGATCTGATAAGACACAGGTGGTTACTAATATTTTTTTGTAACTGTGGATGTTTGCTTTGTTACCGACTATGTGGTCGATTTTCGAGAAGGTTCCATGAGCTGCAGAGAAGAAGGTATATTCTTTCCTATTTGGATGGAATGTTCTAAAGATGTCTGTTAAGTCCATTTGATTCATTACCTCCACTAATTCTCTTATTTCTCTGTTAGGTTCCTGTCTGATTGACCTGTCCATTGGTGAGAGAGGAGTGTTGAAGTCTCCTACTATTAGTGTGTGCGGTTTGATGGCTGCCTTGAATTTTAGCAATGTTTCTTTTATGTACGTGGGTGCTTTTATATTAGGGGCATAGATGTTCAGGATTGAGACTTCATCCTGATGAACTGTTCCTGTTATGAGTATAAAATGCCCCTCTCCATCTCTTCTGATTGATTTAAGTTTAAAGTCAACTTTGTTAGAGATTAGTATGGCCACACCTGCCTGTTTCTTAGGTCCATTTGCTTGATAGGCCTTTTCCCAGCCCTTTACTCTGAGTAGGTGCCTGTCTTTGTGGTTGAGGTGTGTTTCTTGTAAACAGCAGAATGTTGGATCCTGTTTTCTTATCCAATCTCTTAGCCTGTGCCTTTTTATAGGTGAGTTGAGTCCATTGACATTAAGTGATATTAATGACCAGTGGTTGTTAACTCCGGTCATTTTTTTTTAGTCGTAGAGTTTGTGTGTTTCCCTTCTTTGTTTTGTGTTGGTGAAGGGTCTCTAGATGTCTGAGTTATTGTGGTCATTGTTGGACTCCTTGGTTAGTGATTTTCCTTCAATTACTTTCTGTAAGGCTGGATTTGTGGCTGCGTATTGTTTAAATTTGTTTTTATCCTGGAAAATTTTATTTTCTCCATTTATAGTGAATGAAAGCTTGGCTGGGTATAGTAATCTGGGCTTGCACCCATGGTCTCTCAGTTTCTGCAGTACATCTATCCAGGACCTTCTGGCTTTCATGGTTTCCATGGAGAAGTCAGGTGTAAGTCTGATAGGTTTACCTTTATAAGTAATTTGGCCTTTTTCCTTTGCAGCTCTTAATATTCTTTCCTTATTCTGTATGCTTTGTGTTTTGATAATTATATGGCGAGGGGATGTTTTTTTTTGATCCAGCCTATTCGGTGTTCTGTATGCTTCTTGCACCTTCATAGGAAAATCTTTCCTTAGGTTGGGAAAGTTTTCTTCTATAATTTTATTAAATAGATTTTCTGGACCATTGAGCTGCCCTTCTTCTCCTTCTTCTACTCCTATTATTCTTAGGTTTGGTCTTTTTATTGTGTCCCATATTTCCTGAATGTTTTGTGATGAGAGTTTGTTGGACTTGCTGTTTTCTTTGATCAGTGTGTTTATTTTCTCTATGGTATCTTCAGAATCCGAGAGTCTTTCTTCTATCTCTTGTATTCTGCTGGTTATGCTTGTTTCTGTAGTCTCTATTCGTTTACCTAGATTTTCCATGTCCAGACGGCCCTCTGTTTGTGTTTTCTTCTTTGCCTCCATTTCAGTTTTCAGGTCTTGAACTGTTTCCATTATCTGTTTGATTGTTTTTCCTTGGTTTTCTAGGGTATCATTCACTGATTTATTCAATTCTTCAAACTTTCTGTTATATTTCTCATCCATTTCTATAAGGGCGTTTTTTACATGCTGTTTAAGGGTGTCAATCACTTTCATGAAGTCAATCTTTTCTCCTTCCTCTTGATTAAGGGGTTCTTGTCCTCCCGTTGAGAGGTCGCTTGTTTCTGGTAGCTTCATGTTGCTTTTCAGCTTGTTGGGCGAATTCTTGCCTTGACGTCGGCCCATCTCTTCTTTCAAATGCTCCCTATGGATCTTCTTTTACCGGATTAGGTCTCCTTGCCTTCCAAACGCTGTCTCTCCCCAATGTTGGCTCTCCCAATGCTGGGTCTCCCCAATGCTGGGTCTCCTGGCGCCGAAAGATCAGGCCTCCGTGCTGGTTGGGCAGCTCGCAGACAAAGCGCCTACCCCGCTTGGTGCAGGCAGGCCACAGAAACAAAGGAACTGCTGCCCGCCCGGGAGCCCCGGGTACTTGGACCCAGCGCCCAGATAGGCTGCGCTGGGCGATGCCACGCGCCAAAAGAGGGCAGTGGGGGCGAAGTGGGGAGGGCTCTGGACGGAAGCTGGATGGGCCAGGAAGAAAGAGGCAGCACCCGGGGAGTAGAGGCCCTGCAGAGAGCCCAAGCAGGACAGGGGGCCAAGAAACCCCCGAGCTCCCCGTCCCAGGCTGGCGCCGTGGGCCAGAAACTCACCCCAATGCTGGGTCTCCTGGCGCCGAAAGATCAGGCCTCCGTGCTGGTTGGGCAGCTCACAGACAAAGCGCCTACCCCGCTTGGTGCAGGCAGGCCACAGAAACAAAGGAACTGCTGCCCGCCCGGGAGCCCCGGGTACTCGGACCCAGCGCCCAGATAGGCTGCGCTGGGCGATGCCACGCGCCAAAAGAGGGCAGTGGGGGCGAAGTGGGGAGGGCTCTGGACGGAAGCTGGGTGGGCCAGGAAGAAAGAGGCAGCAGAGAGCCCAAGCAGGACAGGGGGCCAAGAAACCCCCGAGCTCCCCGTCCCAGGCTGGCGCCGTGGGCCAGAAACTCACCCCAATGCTGGGTCTCCTGGCGCCGAAAGATCAGGCCTCCGTGCTGGTTGGGCAGCTCGCAGACAAAGCGCCTACCCCGCTTGGTGCAGGCAGGCCACAGAAACAAAGGAACTGCTGCCCGCCCGGGAGCCCCGGGTACTTGGACCCAGCGCCCAGATAGGCTGCGCTGGGCGATGCCACGCGCCAAAAGAGGGCAGTGGGGGCGAAGTGGGGAGGGCTCTGGACGGAAGCTGGGTGGGCCAGGAAGAAAGAGGCAGCAGAGAGCCCAAGCAGGACAGGGGGCCAAGAAACCCCCGAGCTCCCCGTCCCAGGCTGGCGCCGTGGGCCAGAAACTCACCCCAATGCTGGGTCTCCTGGCGCCGAAAGATCAGGCCTCCGTGCTGGTTGGGCAGCTCGCAGACAAAGCGCCTACCCCGCTTGGTGCAGGCAGGCCACAGAAACAAAGGAACTGCTGCCCACCCGGGAGCCCCGGGTACTTGGACCCAGCGCCCAGATAGGCTGCGCTGGGCGATGCCACGCGCCAAAAGAGGGCAGTGGGGGCGAAGTGGGGAGGGCTCTGGACGGAAGCTGGGTGGGCCAGGAAGAAAGAGGCAGCAGAGAGCCCAAGCAGGACAGGGGGCCAAGAAACCCCCGAGCTCCCCGTCCCAGGCTGGCGCCGTGGGCCAGAAAACTCACCCCAATGCTGGGTCTCCTGGCGCCGAAAGATCAGGCCTCTAAATTTCAGGAATTTTGAATGAAAAAAAAAAAAACCGAGTGAACGAGTAGATATGATGGGCACAGAGAGTATCATGGGAAACACATTTGCTAAGCCTGGTGGCACAGGCCTGTAATTCCAGCTACTTGGGAGCCTGGGGCAGGAGACTCAGCAGACTGCTTTCAAGGCCAGGCTGGGCAACTTAGAGCTTGAACAAAAAATGCTCCCACAACCCTTATCGCTCAGGAAACTACAAGGGCTCTATGAGCTCTTTGTTAGGAGGAGCTGGCAATAAAGTCTAAATATGTAGTTGTTTTTCTTCTTTTAAAAAAGATTATTTTTATCTTGTGTTTTGCCTGCAGGTGCATCTGTATATCCTATCAATGCCTGGTGTCCATGAAGGCCAGAAGAGGGGCTAGGAGTCCCTTGAACTGGAATGCTAAGACGGTTGTGAGCCACGATGTGGGTTCTGGAAACCAAATCAGGATTCTCTGCAAGAGCAACAAATGTTCTTAACCACTGAACCGTCTTTCGAGCCCCGAAATACCTAGTCCTTTCTGTGCTCCGTCATCATTCTCTTCAATACTGAATCTTGACCATTCCGGAAAGAGAACTTTGGCATCTTAACATAGTGTAAACATAAAGTTTTTTTTTTTTTTTTTTTTGCAGCTGAAGGTCACTATATGCAGAGAAATAATTGTAATTTCACCTGGTCATAGGATAATACTAGTGAAGACCTCCGTAGAGCAGCGACTGACATTAAGGAGCTCAAGGACCTACTCAGGAAGGGAGCACATCAAGCTTTGAGACTGACTTAATGACTGTGATCAACACCATGACCAAAAGCAGCCCAGGGAGGAAAGGGTCCATTTAAAGCTTTCCATCACAATTCATCATCCAAGGAAGTCAGGGCGGGAAGCTGGAGGCAGGAGCGGAAGCAGAAGCCAAGGGGGGAGTGCTGCTTACTGGCTCGCTCTCCATGCCTGTTCCTTCTGCATTTACCCTGGACCACATGCCCAGGGGTGGCACCACCAAAGTGGCATGGGCCCTTCCACATCAATCAATCAAGAAAAATGCCCTACAGACTTACCAGTCTGATGGGGGCATTGTCTCAATTGAGGTCCCCTCTTCCCAGATGGCTCTGGTTTATGTCAAGTTGACAAAAACTAAACAACAACAACAAAAAAAACCCAAACAAATAAACAAATAAAAGTAA
This sequence comes from Microtus oregoni, assembly GCF_018167655.1. NCBI lineage: Eukaryota > Metazoa > Chordata > Mammalia > Rodentia > Cricetidae > Microtus > Microtus oregoni. The sequence continues at coordinate 5,890 of NW_024544968.1, forward strand.
CCAGCACAGAGGCCTTGCCTCGAGTGGGTTTGGGCTGCAGCTCGATGATATAGCGCTTGCCTGCCATGCACGACACACCAAATTCAATCTCCAGACAAGAAGGAAAGTCAAAAGGGAAAGAGAACATTTTTTTTGAAAGAGAACATTTTATTAGGATACTGAATTTGCAACTGAATGAAAGAGAACTTTCCATTTCAGCTAAGAATTGACCCTTAGGGAAGACTATATGATAATGGTTCTAGTCAGACATGGCAAAGGGACACAGGGGACCTGAGAACCGTTCGAGCCACTTTGCCCATTTTCTGAAGCAGCTTAGTGACCTTGCTCTCCTCAGAAGAAAGTGGCTTTCACAGTTTTCCGCCCCGACTTGGCTCTGCCTCCGCATAGATAGCAGCATCTTGATACGGAGCACTTTACTTCGTTCACCCTGATCCTACTTCCCCCGCCATGTGACCAGTGATTTCCAGCATCAGCTGACCATTGAGTTCTTCTTGGTCTCATCATCCTTTGAAGCATTGTATCTGTTCCTGGCTGTCCTGTTAGTCGTCTCTGAAGGAGCCAGGGCTGTAGAGCCCTTGGTATTTGTAACAAACGGGAGACACCGTGAAAGAATGACTGGAGACACAGATACTGGAGCTGGCCTGCCAGGGCTTAAATCCTGGCCCTTTCTTTAGGTAACACCAAGCAAGCTTCTCGATCTCACGCTGCCTCAGTTTTACCCATCTGTAAAATGGGGATAATGATAACAGAATCTCCCTGACTGGCTATGAGTCTCTCTCACACACACAAAGGCATCAATGCAATGTCTGATGCAGAGTAAACTCTAAAGAAATGGAAACGGGTCTGGAGAGATGGCTCAGCGGTTAAGAGCACTGTTCATGGCCTGATCGCCCTTCCTGCCAGAGGACCCAAGTTCGATTCCCGCTAGACGCATGGTAGCTTGCAGCCATCCGTCCTGAGCTCTGGCGCCCTCTTGTGGGAAAAAAACAACCAACCAACCAAACAAACAAACAAAAGAAATGGAAACGGTTATTTGTAAGTGGTACTTCTCTTCTTTATGGTCCCATCAACAAAAGTCACGAGAGTGATCCTGGGAGCCAGCTCAGCATGTTTTCCAGGGAGGACTGGTGTTGAATACACAGGCTTCCTTCTTTGCTGCCTACCTTCCTTGAATTGATGGTGTTCTCAGGCCAGCACCCATCCACTAGGGAGTGCGATGTTTTCCTTAGGCTATTTAAAGAACATAGAGGGTATAGAGCTTTATCTTTTCCCTCCTGTAGCCAGAACATGGCAGCTGTTGTGTGTTCAATAACTTTGTGGTCTTGTTGGGCTCGTACTGGGGCCAAATATAGCTCCAGGAAGTTGCCAAGAGCATGTGGCTTTGAGAAACCTTCCTTTCCCTCCAAGGGACCTGCAGCAGAAGGGATGTACTACTTACGCCTTTCCAATGGGGGAAAGAAACAACCAGGAACAGTGTAGTTTGCACTTAACAGTGAGCGAGCCACATCTAGCATATGTCCTGTTAGTTAAAGTGCTGGATTAATGGGGTTTGTTAATGGGGTCAAGACCATCACTTCAGTCCGCTGGGCTATTCTTCAAGCATTTACTGGGCACTTGTTAGATACCAGACACTGTGGCATACATAGAAAAGCAAAGCAAGATGGCTGCCCTTTAGGCATCTGGGTGAAGATAGTGCAGTGCTTTGTAGGCTTTTACAGATTAAAGAAGTACCTCTGTCCTCCACTCACAAGGAACTGTATGCTTGACTTTTGTTCCCAGGTCCCGACAAAGGGCTTCCAGAAACTGTCTGATTTCTTGATTGATAAGACTCAAGCAGCATCTTTTGTTCTAATGTTTGGCCTTTGGCATCGTTGTCGAGTGCAGGCTTTTGTGAGTGATGAGGGTGATAGAAGATTCTGGTTGCCCACACACCTCTTTGATTCCTTGGGTGGTAGGAGTCCTCCTTTTCTACTGAGACTACTCTTAGCACTTCGAGATGAGAGCTGATTGCAAAACCAATGAAATCTTGAGTAGCAGAGGCTTAGAACTTTTAGGTCTACACCCCTGAACTTCTGGGGGGTGGGGAGAATAGGCCATGTCTCTTTGATGAGCCCCTAAATGCCCAGACTCAGAGAGAGTCGAGATTGGTTGGGTGCTGGGAGCATGTGGGCATAAGCTCCTGGAGTTCACTCTGTGTTCCTGTTGGAATATTGGTTGAAGATGTGTTACAATTGTTTATGCTGTGGAACATTTGTTTAATGATGCAAAGATGTGTTGCATACTTTTATGTTGCATTTGTTTAACTCTTTGAAGCTCTGATTCTTTGTCTGTCTAAAATACCTGATTGGTCTAATAAAGAGCTGAATGGCCAATAGCTAGGCAGAAGAAAGGATGGGGGCCTGACAGGCAGAGAGAAAAAAATAGAAGAATGAGGTGAGAGAGAGGAACAAGAGAAGGAGAGGAGGACTCCAGGGTCCAGCCACCTAGCTGTACAGCCAGCCACGGAGGAAGAAATAAAGAAAGCTATGTAGAATAGAGAAAGATAAAAGCCCAGAGCAAAAGGATAGACTGGATAATGTAAAAGAAGCTGGCTAGAAACAAGCCAAGGTAAGGCTAAGCATTCATAAGAAAGAATAATTCTCCATGTGATTATTTGGGAGCTGGGTGGGCATGTCCCACAAAAGACCAAAGAGTAAAGAGTTAAAAAACAAAACCAAACCAAAAACCACGTACCTCTTCACCAGGACGCTTGACAATATCCTCTGTAACAAAGTGGTACATGTACTGAAAGGGATGCTTCTGAGTTCTGTGAGCAACTGTAGCAGGTTATAAAGTGGGGGAAGGGGATGATGAGAACCTCCCGAATTTCTAGCTAGTTGATCAGAAACCCCAGATTTTTAGCAGGGTTAGGACTTGCAACTAAGATTTCCGGTGGGAGCAGTCTGGAGGGACTGAGTCCTTAAATTTTGAAACCTAGAAGATCAGACTCAAGAGTTGAGTTGTAGGGCATTCAAATGGCATCCAGGAAGTCGGAGAGCTGTTGGTTAAGGAGCAGAAAGCACCACATATTTGCTTGGTTTGGAAGTGTTCTGTGGCTAGAAATATGTTAGCATGTTGGCAGACCCAAGAGTACACAGTGATCCTTGACTTTACATCTGCATTGATTAAATAAAATTAACCTTGACCCAGGAGGCTGAGTTAGCAACTAGTGGCAGGAAGTGATTATAGCACTATCAGAGGGCATCTGGGAGAGAGACACACACACAGGAAGTAGTTGGGTGGGGATTTGGAATGGTGCAGAATTTTCTGTTTTGGCAGAGCCAAGGTCCTTTGAAGATGCCAGTAAGGAGAGAAGGTTAGCATTTTGCTACTCAGCCTCTCTGAGCTCGCAGGTTTTCACTCCAGCCTTTGAATTTTGAGTTTTATTTAAAATTAGAACGATAGAGATCTAGTTAAAACTACCTTTAGCAGCGGCCACAGCACTGGTGCCTGCAGGAACGGAATGGGCACCAGGCTGCATCCTGAGCCGCCAGGCCACTCCCAGAGAAGCAGGCCAGTAACTGTGGAGTTGCAGTTGCTGGCTGGGATAGCAGTGGATTAAGGCACAGCCACTGTGCCAAAGTTAAAGCAACATTAGCGGATTCTTATATCAATCTTTGAGTATCAAGATCAGAAATATATAACTCACAGTAGCTTAAACAATAAAGGGAATTCATAACTCCAGAGGATAAAAACTCGAGAGACTGGCAATAGCTTTCGGAGAGGCTTGAGCCGGAAGCCTAAAGACATCACCAAGGGCCCTGCATTTCCACTTGGCTTTGTTCAGAATTGTGCAAACAAAAAACACACTCCCTTGCAATCTCAGTATGACTTCTGGCAATAGGCGGGGTTTTTTTTTTTTTTTTCTTCTTCACTTCTAATTGGAAAAAGGATACTGGCTGGTTTCCTACCAAAAACTCCTGATATTTGTTTTGGTTGACTTGGATCATACATCGAAACTGCCTCTGAGTATGACTTGCATGGGAGATGGAACACGCTATCTTAGCTCTCCTCAAGTGCTACATCCCTGAGACGTTACAAGGGAGATAGAACGTGGGGTGTGAATTGATACCAGCAGCATAACCAATTAAATCAATAACAAATAATCAAAGGTTAACTGTGGATATAATCCAATAATAAAAACATAGTCTTGGGACCAACCGAGGATGACAGTTGTGTAGCTTGGTCTGTTGGTAGATCTCCTAGCAGTGGGATTAAGACCTGTCCCTGGTGCATGAGCTGGCTCTTTTGGAATCTATTCCCATGCAGGGTAGCCTCACCCAGCCTTGATGCAAGGGGAGGAGCTTGCTCCTGCCTCTACATCATGTGATGTGCTTTGTTGACTCCCATGGAAGGCCCTCCCCTTTCTGACTGGAGGAAGAGTGGGTGGGGCTAAATGAGTGGTGGTGGGGAGGGAAGGGGAAGAAAAGAGGGAGGGGAAACTGGCTGGTATGTAAAATAAATGAAAAGATTTAATAAAAAAAGTAAAAAAAAAAAACCCAAAAAAGTAAAAAATCAGAACTGAGGAACAAAGCATAATCTTAGCTCTTTCACATTTCCCAAGGTTTTGTTCCTTTTTAGTAAGTTTCCCAGTCTTGACATTCTTAGCATTTGAGGCAGATTTTGGTTTTGCTCTGTGTGTGCGTGGGGTGGGGGTGGAGGGTGGGTGGTTGTCTGTCTGGGAGGTAAAATGACTTTTTTCTTGAGTCACCATTTTGTAGTTAAACCTTTTAGGTAAAAAGCCCTGTTAGGGATGTCTGGAGACATTTCAGTTGCCACAGCTGTGGGAGAGTGGGTGGAGCTACTGACACCTAGTGGGTAGAGAGTAGGGGTGCTCTAAGCGCTCACAGTCCACAACATAGTCTCACAAAAAGAAATCTATCTGGCCCAAGATGTCAATAGTGCCAAGGCCGAAAAGTCCCGTGCTAGCTAAAAATTTTAGGACAGTTTTCAATTTTATGTTTTTGTTTTGTTTGTTTGAGACAGGGTGTCTCTGTGTAGCTTTGGAGCCTGTTCTGGAACTCACTCGTAGACCAGGCTGGCCTCGAACTCACAGAGATCTGCTTGCCTCTGTTTCCCAAGTGTTGGGATTAAAGGCACATGCCACCATCGCCTGGCCTAATTTTATGTTTTAAACACAGACCATTCTATATTTGCAAAACACCAGAAGAAAAATTGCTGGGTGATGTTTTACTCTTTTGGCTTTTTTGGTGTGTGTGTGTGGGGGGGGGGGGGGGCTACTACTTAGATTCCAAATAATTTACACACAAAAGCTTATTCTTAGTTAGGAATGCCTGGCCTTAGTTTGGCGAGTTTCTTGCCAGCTTTTCTTAAATTATCCCAACTACATTTTGCCCCCAGGCTTTCTTCGTTCCTTAGTTCTGTATACTTAAGATAATACATGTCCGTAACATGTGGGTAAATTAGAACTCTCATGTACCATTGGTGGGAATGTAAAATGATGCAGCTGCTTTAGAAAACAGTTCACTGGTTCGTCGCAAGGTTAAACACAGATGCCATATAATCCAGAAATTTCTCTTTGAAATGTATATACTCAAAAGTTTGGAGATATGTGTTTAGAGAAAATTTTTTTTTCAGCATTCACAATAATTCCCAAATGAAAATAACTCAAAATCCATCAACAAATGGATGGAACACACACAAGATGTCTTATGTATATGAATAGAATGTTGTTTATCAATAATGAACAATGAAATATTGAAACAATACCAATGAAAGGAGTCAGCTACAATAGGCCATGTATTACAGGATTTCATTTACATAAAGTATCCAAAATAGACAAATTAAATCGGTGCTAGCCAAGGGCTGAGACAAGGAACTTGGGGGCTAGGGAATGGTGGTGGACGGGTGAGGCCCAAATGGTCTAAAGTTGATTATGATAAGAGTTGCGCAGCTCTGAACATACAGAAGCCACTGAAGTGTATACTTTAAGTGAAATAGATGATGTAGGAATTATCACTTAGTAAAGGTTGTCACAGAAATGACACACATGGCAAGACAGAGGCACAGAAGTATGGTATGTTTCAAGAAGACAAGGAAGTTGACATAAACGATTATAGAGGACATACGGGGAAATCTGTGAGCTGGGTAGGGGTGAGATCACGGAGGACATGAGGGAAATGAGGAGCAACAATAATGTTTTAGAAATATTAATTCATGGAAAAATGGTTTGAAGACACCAGAGGGGAGAGAGACGGCAGTTAAGACTTCTGCAATATCCCCAGTGTCGACTGCTGAAGGCTGAGCCAGAATGACGAAGGCTGGCCTTGGCTTCACTAGCCTTCTGCTTCCACTCCCTAAGTGTTGGCATTTCAGGCATGCACCACCATGCTTGGCTAACATTCTGGAGGCATCACAATCCCTGACTTCAAACTCTACTACAGAGCTATAGTACTGAAAACAGCCTGGTACTGGCATAAAAACAGACAGGAGGACCAATGGAACCAAATAGAAGACCCAGATATCAATCCACACATCTTCAAACACCTGATCTTTGACAAGGACGCAAAAAATATCATATGGAAAAAAGAAAGCATACTTAACAAATATAATGTAGGCATAACTGGATATCAACATGTAGAAGAATTAAAATAGACCCTTATCTGTCACCATGCACAAAACTCAGGTCCAAAAGATCAAAGTCCTCAACATAAAGCCAGCCACACTGAATCTCATAGAAGAGAAAGTGGGAAGACACTTGAATGCATTGGCACGGGGAACCACTTCCTAAATATAACCCCAGCAACACAGACACTGAGAGAAACAATTAATAAATGGGACCTCCTGACACTGAAAAGCTTCTGTAAAGCAAACGACATGGTCAACAAGACAAAACGACAGCCTACAGAATGGGAAAAGATCTTTACTAACCCCACATCAGACAGAGGTCTGATCTCCAAAATATACAAAGAACTCAAGAAATTGGACACCAAAAGAACAAATAATCCAATAAAAAAAATGGAGTACAGACCTAAACAGAGAACTCTCAACAGAAGAATCTAAAACGGCTGAAAGACACTTAAGGAAATGTTCAGCATCCTTAGTCCTCAGAGAAATGCAAATCAAAACAACTCTGCGATTCCATCTTATACCTGTGAGAATAGCCAAGATCAAAAACACTGATGACAACTTATGCTGGAGAGGTTGTGGGGAAAAGGGAACACTTCTGCATTGCTGGTGGGAATGCAAGCTGGTACAACCCCTTTGGATGTCAGTGTGGCAATTTCTCAGAAAATTAGGAAACAACCTTCCTCAAAATCCAGTAATAGCATTTTTGCATATATATCCAAAGGAGGCTCAATTGTGCCACAAGGACATGTGCTCAACTATGTTCATAGCAGCTTTGTTTGTCATAGCCAGAACCTGGAAACAACCTAAATGCCCCTCGACTGAAGAATGGATAAAGAAAATGTGGTACATTTACACAATGGAGAAAAAAATACACAGCAGAAAAAATAACAACATCTTGAATTTTGCAGGAAAATGAATGGAGTTAGAAAACATTATTTTGAGTGAGGTAACCCAGACACAAAAATACAGTTATCACATGTACTCATTTTTAGGTGGTTTTTAAACATAAAGCAAAGAAAACCAGCCTACAAACCACAATCCCAGAGAACTTGGACAACAATGCAGACCCTAAGAGAGACTTACATAGATCTAATCTACATGAGAAGTAGAAAAAGATAAGATCTCCTGAGTAAATTGGGAGCATGGGAACCTTGGGGGAGGGTTAAGGGGGGAGGGGAGAGGCAGGTAGGGGAACAGAGAAAAATGTAGAGCTCTATAAAAATCAATAAAAATATAAAATAAAGAGATGTAAATAATTAGGTTTCATTATGGCATTTTATTCATTCATTTATTATTATTATTATTATTATTATTATTATTATTATTATTGGTTTTCAAGACAGGATTTCTCTGTGTAGCCCTGTCTGTCCTGTAACTTGCTTTGTAGAGCAGGCTAAACTCAAACTCAGAGATCCACCTGCCTCTGCCTCCCAAGTACTGGCATTAAAGGTGTGCACCAGCACATGCAGCATCATTATGGAATTTTAAAATGAAGATTTAAAAAATATTTATTTATATGTATGTGGCTGCGTACGTGTATGTCACATATGTGTGGGTGCCTTAAGAGGCCAGAAGAGGGTCTCAGATCCCCTGGAACTAGTGGTACAAGTGTTTGCAAGCCACCTGACGTGGGTGCTGGGAACCAAACCTGAATTCTCTGGAAGGAGCAGCAAATGTTCTTAACCCGGAGCTCCATTATGGTATTTATTCCAAAAAAACAAAACCAAAATTTGTGCCTGTTGTTTCTTCTCGTGACCACACAAGAGATCTCAAAGAGGATCTTAAGGAAACAGGGTTTTGTGATGATCAGAGAAGTGGTTATGGATGAAGGAAGCAAAGACATTTTCTCATTCATCCCCATGACCACAGCTATTTACATCTCTGACATAAAACAATGCCCTGCGAAGTTTTGTGAACACAAGAATGTGTGAAGTAGATTCTTTGTATTTTTGGAATTGCTCTTACCTAACAGAGACCTTCTGGACACTGCAAAGGCTTTTGAAAAATGGAGATGCAGAACTGTCACATTCAGAGAATGGACCCTTTTATGTGAGGGGAAGGCTGTGATAGGGAGACAAAGACAAGAGTGGGAAATCTAAAGTGTCCTCTCCCTCTCATTAGCCAGACAGGACCTAGTTGCACAAGCAAGAGAGAAGACAACATGCTCTACGTATTGACCCAATGAATATCCTATTAGGCCGCATGACTAAAGCCATGGCCACCCAAAAGCACCTAGATAGTTTTCTTTTTCAATGACTCCTGATTGGCTACAGTCAGCCTTATTCTGCTACGAAACATCCCGAGATGATCAAGTCAGAAGACCTTGCTTCCATATCACAACTTAGAGTCGATAGTAGAAACCCATTTCTCAAGCAGAGCAAAAGTGGTTTTTTCTTTCCCTGCAGCTAGGTTACATCTAAGGAGATGGAATGAACCAGAACTCTCCCACAGAAGATTCTACTCTGTAGAGTTACTGATTTTTTTATTTGTATATTGGAGGGAGGAGAAAGGGGATGCATGAGCCATCACGAGCCTTTTGGCTATGACTTCCTGTGGATCTGCATTCCCTACATTAGCAAAAGGAGCTTGTGGGTGACTAATGCATTTGCTTGGCATTTTGAGTATTTATGCACAAAACCATACTGGGGTCACACTTGGTGAACAATATATGGTTTATTTATAGCAAAGGAAAGGCTGTAAATAGTGTCTCAGGGTCTCTCTGGGAACCAGTTATGGATTAGAGTAATTGAAATCAGTTAGGGTGGTCGGAAATATTGGCAGAAGAGGCGGGTTGTGATGGAAAGCCTCCTGAAGGATTTCTTCTTTCATTTTCTATCAAATGGTACTCAGTTAAAATAAACGACCGCCAGCAAATTTAGAAGATGAACAAGATTTTGGGTTTGAGCAGTAGTGAAAATCAATTCTCTGTCTTTTCTAGAGCTAAGGCCTTGTTTCAGGAACCATTAACTATCTAGACCCAAATGGCTCTCAGTGGAATCATCCCGCCCCCTTTCGGAAACTAACCCTTTTGGGCTGCCTCTGTCTTAGTTTGGTCTGTGGCTGGACTTTGCAAACATCAGGGCTGGCAGAGTAACAATCTGCCACAGGCAAGAAGAAAATCCAGTTCAACATGACTTAGCTGATGTTGGGTCAAAATTCTCAAGTCTGACCTCGGGTAGTATAATTTAGCCATATTTAAGGACAGCACGATTTTGGGAAAAAGTTACCTGATGATAATAACTCCATCCTGTGTGTACAATCAAGTTTAAGACGTGTTTACATTGAAACTTTTTATAAAAGTACAGGTGGCCTCTTCCATAAAGATTGGTTTTGTTGACTTGGAAACATTGCTTAAGATAAGGGTCTAGGGAGAATGACTGAGACAAACATAAAAGTCTCTGGGAGCCAGACCTACAGCTAGCACAGAAGTCACCTAGGCTGTTGTAAAGTACAAGTGACATCTCCTGTAAGGATGGGTTTATGGAATTCAAGATAAAGGTCTAGAGATGAAGAATCTGGGATAAACAAACTTAAAAGTCTGGGGAATTCAGGCGAGGCTTGACCCTGTAGATAGCACAGTTCACCAGGCTACTAAGTATGCGCATTCCCAGCTTTCTGGGTGGGAAACGGGTCTGATCCAGGAGACAAGCCTGCGTGGTTACCATTCCTTGTTGCCATAGTGCTTATTTGTGAACACAAGCACCTTGTGTCCTCTTACATTGGGCCATTCAGAACATTCTTGATATTTTTCAGGTCCTGGGGGCTGCGGGTTGGTGATGTTTCCCCATTGCATGTACTATTCAGAGTCTCAACAGTTGTCCTTACAGTTCTGGCTCACCTTTCCTGAGTTAAGAGAGAGCAGGAAGTAGAAAGTTAGACTTCTAAGAATCAAAACTTGTTATTGTCTAGCTCTCTGGCTTCTGTAGTGGTTTGTATCTGAACAAGTCCCCCAGGGACTCCTGTGTGGAACGCTTGGTCTGTAGCCAGTGCTGTGCCGGCAAGGGGCCTGGAACATAAAGCAAGGGTGATGGAGTTGCGTAGGTCACCAGGGGTATGTAGCATGTGGACAGCCTCAGCAACAAGCTCCTGCTGCCGCAACTAAGGCTTTCTGCCATGGCTCCCCTGCCATGATGGACTAAGACCCTCTGAAACTATAAGCCAAAATAAACCTTTTTTCTCTGGAGTAGCTAGGTCAAGTATACTATCATAGTGTCTACCCATCTTTTCCTCTGATTGGTGTAGTTGGGGCTGTCTGTGTCTCTGATGATCAATCTTCCAGGTGCCAGTGGATCCAAGGCTCAGATGGTTGCTCCTTATAGTGTAGTCAGGGCCATGGTTCCAGTCACCCTGGAGGTTACTCGGCCTTCTCGGAGATCGCTCAGTGCTCACAGGGGTTGCTCTGAAATACTGGGGGTTGTTCAGGCCTGCTCCCACGGAGGTTGCTTGCTTGGGGCTGTTCCCACTGAGGTTGCTGCCTTGGGCCTGCTCTGTCAGAGGTTGCTGACTCAGGCCTGCTACCCCAGAGGTCGCTGATTCATGCTTGGTCCCACAGAAGTCTCTGGCTTGGACCTGCTCTCTCAGCAGTGGCTCCCTTGTAACTGCTCCTGTGGAGGTCACTGCCTTAGGCCTGCTCTGACAGAGGTTGCTGGCTCAGGCCTGTTCCCATAGATGTTCCTGGCTTGGGCCTACTTCCGCAGAGGTCCCTGGCTTGGGCCTGCTACCTCAGAGATCCATGACTCACCCCAGGGGTTATTGTTAAAGATACATTAAAAAAGAGTTATGTTGAATTCATACCTCAGAATTTGGCCTTATTTTCAAATATGATCTTGGCAAAGGTAATTAACATAAAGTAAGGTTATAAAGGTTAACCCACAATCCCTAAGGATTGTGGGTAAATATCAAAAGTTAAGAAGATTCTTCCTAGAGTTCTTAGAAGGAGCATAATCTTGCCCATTTTGGATACTAACCTCATTTATGATGTAATACTAGTAATTATGAGATACAGACCCAGCATGGGTAAGTCAGGTCAGTGTCACTGTAGCTGTCTTTCATGTTAGTCCATTAAGATGTGCATTAGCCTAGACTTAACATCTAAAATTTTTTAAAAGATTTATTTATTTATTTATACAGTATCCTGCATGTAGGCCAGAAGAGGGCACCAGATCTCATTATAGGTGGTTATGAGTTAACATGTGGTTGCTGGGAATTGAACTCAGGACCTCTGGAAGAGCAGTCAGTGCTCTTAACCACTGAGCCATCTCTCCAGCCCAACATATAAAATTTTTAAGTAATATATATAGTCATTACTTATACTCTGATGGTTATATAGTTTATGTATATTTTCCAGGGAGCTATGCCCCACAAATACACACACACACACACACACACACACACACACACACACACACATATCCCAGGTTTGTTTACCATAACAATAGTAGACAAAGCAGGTGAATCCTACTAAGAGCATTCCATAGATAAGGATTCTTTCACTAGTTAATGCTGTTAGTGGATTTGCAAGATTGGTCATCAACATGTACACATGGATAGTTGGTTGCCTCAGAATATTTTCTTTACTAGAGACGACCTCAGTAGAAAGAGAGATTGAGCTGCAGCTTCTTGCTAACCCTTTCCTTCCCAGTTTCCAAGGAGCAAGAGAGGCTGAATGCCTTCCTTATTTATTTATAGCTTCCCAGACTAGGAAAGCTAAGGACTTTTCCATATGTTTCAAGAATCATACCTCATCTGAGCTTCTCAACAACCCTAGGGGGTCATTAGCTGTTTTTTTCTTTTAGTGATAACTTCATTTTTAAAGAGAGAAAATGTATTCAAGATGCAGCAAATTCTTTTGCTCAATTATCGGTAGATAGAATTTCCCCATGTTACAATCACCAAGATTATCTTTTTAAAGGTTGTTTATTAGATACACACACTGTCTCTAATTTTTAACAGGAATAAAACTATAAAGAACAGATTTTTGCAGAAACTTGTATTAAATCTAAATTTATTTGAACTTTGTCCCTATAGGCATTCTCCCCTTAGCTGTTCAGAGAAGTTTTACGTACCTATAGAAAAAGTTCATGCAAATACCAACTCAATATGTTTTCACAATAAAGAATTATTTGTTCCTGGGCTTGGAGAGATGACTCAGTGGTTAGGAGAACTTGCTGTTCTTCCAGAGGACATAAAATTTGGTTCCCAGCAGCAACATAATGCTGACGACCATCTGGAATTCTAGTTCCAGGGATCTGACACCTTCTTCTGGCCTCTGCATACCCACACACATGACATACATTCAGACACAAACTTATACTTAAGAAATATTATCTATTCCTGGAGTTCCCTTTGTGTTTCCTTCTAGAAATTACACTATTGTCTCCCATCAAGGGTAACCACTATTTAGGCTTCTGACGCTAGAGATTTATCCATGTGGTTATCTGAGTTATAGTTGGTTCACTTGATATAAGGTATTAAGTCTATAGATTAGAAAAATGGAGTCTCAGAGAGGTTAAGTAACTTGTTCAAAATGACATAGCAGTAAATAGCAGAGCCAGAATTTGAATTCAGGTAATCTGACTACATTGTTAACCGTGATGCTATTTTGTCCCTGATTGCTGTTTATCTAATATCTATATTCTAGATTTTATGTGATGAATTATCATGATCAAAGTAACTTATAGAAAAAGGTTTACTTTGTCTTATGGTTCTAGAGGGCTAGAGTTCACAATGGTAGGTAAGGCCCGGCATGGCACTAGGAGCAGAAAGCTAGCTGACTACATCTTTACTCATACACAGGAAGCAGAGCGAGTGAACAGGAAGTGGAGCAGAGCTATACACCTTCAAAGTCCATCCTACGTGACGTACTTCCTGCAGCCAAGCTCAACCTCCTAAAGGTTTCAGAACCTCTCTCAAAGAGCACCACCGACTGGAGTCAAACGTTCACATTCATGAGCTTAGGGGGTCATTTCCCATTCAAACCACAACATCATCTACGTCCTTTTCCATAACAGCTAGAACACACTAATAGATGTTTGTATACAACATGCTAATAGATTTCCTGGAGTGAATGAATGACAAATAAATAAGAATGAGATGTGCTTGTTTCTACAATGCAGTGATTTTGCTTAGGTTGTTAGAAATGCCTTAAGAGATTCTACATCTTCCTCTGGTTTACCTTGATTATGGGCTTTTCCTCAGACTCACTCACACTGCCTGCCATCCTTTGTGTTTTCTGGAGGTGCTGGGACGGAACCCAGGGCCTCACACGTTAGCCAAGTACTTTACCAATGAGCGACACCCTCCACCCTTTGAAAATTGCCTTGCAAGTTATTAGTCTAAACTGATAGTCTTTGAGGTCATAAGTGATCACTAGAAAATTTCCAGAACCAAGAGAAGTGGTAAATTTCCCCCAAGATTTAAATTTTTTCCAATATCTTGAAAGCCTGTTCCTAAAGCAGAAAAAAGTAAGGAGGTAAGGATGTGCCATCTCAAAATTTGTCACGTCTTTCAGTTAAAATTACTTGAAGAACTTCAGCTTCAAAGGGGGGCATTTGACCTGTTTTTCCTTGCATGCACAAATCATAAAAATTCTTTTTAAAAAATAATTTATCTTTTGAGATTATATTATATTTCTATTGTTTTCCCCTTTCCTGCAAATGTACCCATGCACCCCTCCCATGCCTTGCTCTCTTTCAAATTCAAGGCCTCTTTTTCTTTAATTCGTGTGTGTGTGTGTGTGTATTTTCCTAAATACATAAATATAATCTGATCAGTCCATATAATGTTACTTGTCTGTATATGTTTCCAGGACTGTTCATTTGGTATTGGATAACCAGTTGGTGTGCTATTCCCGGAGCCATAAAAATTCTTTAGGGAGGCATGTCTTCACATATCAAATCTGGAAAATAGCCTTGCTCACCAAAGACTAGTAACCTGAGCTGCAATCAAGCTGAATAAACAAACGTCAAAGCAATCTTTATCTTCCACTTCCTTGCATGCTTCTCTCAGCAGCATTCCTAAAAATCACCTCCCTAGCCTGGCTATCCATTTTTCCCTCTCATTCCCTCACAAATTAATTATTCTTTGTTTAAAAAGTATAAAAGCGTCAAGCGCTGGTGATTTCTTCAGATGCTGCTCTCTTGTGAAGATCCTGCCATACATGTGAAATCAATACAATTTTCATGCTTTTCTCTGGTTAGTGAGACCCTGAATTAGTTGGATTCCTTCATGAAGGCAAAGCACCCATTTAAGAGCTGATGAAGGTAGGGGCATCTTTCCATTCTCTCATAGAAGAAACAGCTTCTTGTTTCGTTGGAGAGTATTTTTTCTCAGAGTGACATTTTTGTATACTGGACATAGGTAAGTCACTTCATGAATAATCCAACTCAAGAGTTAATTATCAGTGAACTGATCTTATGCTCAATGTTTTTACTTTATTGAATGAATATTGTATTTGATAAGAAAAACACGTGTGTGCAAGAACACATATGAGAGCATTATAAGAAATGGGTTATTTGCACTTTTGTGGTCTAAAATAAGGATCGCTGAACCTTTTCTCTAATGGGTCAGATAGTAAATCCATTAGGCTGAGACCCAAATCTGCACTTTAAAGTGGAAACAGGTATAAAAAATATCAGAACGAATGTATATGTTCCAGCAATGTGTTCCAATAAAACGTTATTTCCAAAATCAGGCACAGGCTGTGTTTAATCTACAGACCATATTTTGACAATCACTTTTCCAGGAAAAAAAGAGATAAAAATTGATTCAAGGAGCAAAGGCCCTAAATAAGATCAGAGGAAAAATAAACAATTTCCCTCAATTTGGTAAATCGTTTATAGACATACCCATTGTCTCTCTGGTGTCCTAACTAAAGAGAAACATGACAATGAATGTCTTCTGATTGGAATAGCTGCAGATAAGCATTAACATCCCAAGTCTAATCTTTACCTTTGAAACTCCTGCTTAAAGTTGGACACTGATTGGCATGGTGACTGAGAACTGGAGATGGTTTCGAGCCTTTACTAATAGTGGCTGACTGTGGGAATTTGAATGAGGGTGGCCCCCACAGGCCCATATATTTGAATGCTTGGTCCCCAGTTGGTAGAAGTGTTTGAGAAAGACTGGGAGGTATGGCCTTGTTGGAGGAGACATACCTCTGGGGGTGGGCTTTGAGGTTTCTAAAGCCTATACCATTTCCAGTTAGCTCTTTATCTGTCTTGTAGTTGTTGCCTTAAGGATGTAAGCTCTCAGCTACGACTTCACTGACATGCCTTCCTCCTTGCTGCCATGGTATTTGCCATGATGGTTATGAACTTTAGCCCTCTGGAACTGCAAGCCCTAATAAACTCTTCTATAAGTTACCTTGGTAATGGTGTCTCTTCACAGTGATGTAAAAGTAACCAAGACGTTGTCTCTAAACTATACAAGCAATATTGTGCTGAACCTCTGCTTCCCTCCGAGAGCCTGGAATTTGCTAATAGAGATTACCTCTGTGCTTATCCCCTGGAGTAAGAATCCTGAGTACCGGATCCTTAATGAGCTAGTCTGGCTGACAATATTTGACACGTGTAACCGCAGCTCATTAGTGGAAGAATTAAGCATCCTGCATGACTCTGCTGAGAGAGAATCCTTTGAAGGAAGTGCCAGATTCTGACTCCTTTCTCCTCATATGCCTGGTCCTTTGCTCGTTGTACTTGATATCTGCTTTATAGGCCATAATAACTATGAGTGTGACTGTATGCTGTATCCTGGGCATCCCTGACCCACTCATCTGACCTGGAAGTGGTCCTGAAGACCCCATGACATGGAATAAAGAATTTTCCCACCTTGTTCCCTTCTCTCAAGACACAAAACATCAGCATTTAAGTGTGTAACTATTCCTGACAAAACTTGGTTTAACATAACAGAAGGTTTGCAAGTCTGTAAGATAAAATGTGGTCAGAGCTTCCCTAAATGAGTAACATCCAAGAAAATGGATGAAGAAGTGAGAAACGACTGACTTTGAAAATAG
This sequence comes from Microtus oregoni, assembly GCF_018167655.1. Classification (NCBI taxonomy): domain Eukaryota; kingdom Metazoa; phylum Chordata; class Mammalia; order Rodentia; family Cricetidae; genus Microtus; species Microtus oregoni. The sequence continues at coordinate 22,532 of NW_024544968.1, forward strand.
GCCCAAATTGATTTTAAAAGGTGGGGAGGGAGCTTGTTGTTAGACATATGGCTACTTTCAGCCTTCATCTCTGGGGCCAACCCAAAAGACTTGATGTGTCAACACAATTCCTAAAATCTAATGCTGGGCACGGGGTTCAGTAAATCACCTGTGCCCAGCTGTAGGTAGAGTTCTTCTGTCTCATCAGTCAGCTTTGTCCTGATAGTCAGCTCCCAAATAACCATATACTTATTATTAATTATAAATATTTGACCGATAGCTTAGGCTTGTTACTAACTAGCTCTTAAAACTCAAATTAGCTTGTATTTCTTATCTATGCTCTACCACCGCATGGCATGCTCATCTCCTGCTTCCTCTGTCTGCCTGGTGACTCTGCCCTCCTTCTTCCCCATTCTCTCAGTCTGGCTCGCCCACCTAACCTCTTTCTGCCTAGCTATTGGTCAGTCATTTCTTTATTAACAGTGAGAGCAGTACGTCTTCATAGTGTACCAAAGAATTATTCCTCAGCACCCAGATTCACTACAAGGAGTTGATCTTGAACTACCTACTGAACTTGGCCTTGTTTAAGCAACCACTCTGGGAAATGCTCCAATTGTGCCTATATAAATCATACCGTTGCTTTTGGTCTGAGAGAGTCTCCACAGGGGGCTGTTCTCCCTTGTGTATTCCCCCAATTCCAGGAACTTCCCAATGCAGTCATCCTTCTATATCTGTGGGTTCCACATTCATGGGTTCTACCAACTATAGATAGAAAATATTTGGAGAAATTGTATCTGCATTGAGCATCACAAACTCCCCCTTTGTCATTATTCCTTAAACAATACAGTATGGCATCTATTAACACAGCATTCACTTTGCATCAGGAATTCTAATAAGAAGAGATGGCTTAAAATATATGGAAAGAGCTAATTTCTGTGCAGATGCTATGGGATTTTATACAAGAACCTCGAGTAACCACAAGTGCTGTAACCAGTCTCCATTTTCTACTGAGGGAAGGGATGACTGTACTCCTATAGTCTGAAGTAATCCTTGACAGTTAGCTTGAGGACTAACCCACAGCCTTCCCTAACCTTGTCTGTAGGTACAGTGACCCCACCCAGCATTTGTCATGTCTCAAGTCCTTGCGCTTCCCCTATTAGCAGTGACCTCAAAGGTTGTGGATAAGGACTTGTAAATCATGTAGGTGTCACTGGACAGAAAACATTCCAGAAAACACCAAGGTGAACACATACTGCAAAGAAAAGGGAAAGAAAATCCAGCATGTTCGCAAAAAAGCTGAAGGTGTAAGGTGTCCTTTGCCACATTGAAACCAAAACCAAACCAAAACAAAAAATCCCAAACAAACGTTTTCCTAAGACTTAAAAAAAATATTTTGAGTATTTCTGCTTATGAATTAGTCTTCTGCTTCCATTACTAGAAGATATTTAAATCTTATCTATCACAGTAAATGAGTATTAACTTAAAATATCCTTTCTAAACACCTGACTTGAACCCTGGTCTCTGCAGCCTCGCTGCATTTGGTTGGCAACTGACCACACCTTTTCAGTTTCTTCTGCTTCATCTAAATTTGTTCATGCACCCTGTCTTCAAAATTCATCATCTTGTGGTCCCACCACAGTTGGGGTCTGTGTTGATGTCCAGTAGCCCATGTCTAGACCCCAACTTTGTGACCATGTTAGTGTTCAAGGGCTGTGCTACCACTGGGGCCATACCGGTTTGGGTTGCCAGCACTGTCACCTGGAGCCATGGTGTCATGCAGGCCAGGGATGCTGCTGAGGGCCATGTCTGGGTCCATGGTCCTACTGCAGCCAGGATCTGCGCTGATGCCTTCAGTTCCTGACACCGTTGAAAGCCATGCTAATGCCAGGGGTCAGAGTCACCACTGGGGGCCGTGTTGGTGTCTGGGGGCCATGCTGCCATGGGGGCCATGATGATCTGAGTGGTCTGTGCTGCCACCTGGGGCCATGGTGACATATGAGCCCAGGCTGCTGCCTGGGACCACGTTTGGGTCCATGTTCCTAATTCAGCTGGGGTCTGTATTGATGGCTATGGCCACCAGAGAGCACACAGATGCTCATGGTCTGGGTTGCAACCTGTGGCCAGGTGGGTTTCTGAGGACTATGTTCCTGCCAGGGCCATTCTGATTGGAGTGGCCTGTGCTGTATCCAGGGCCATGGTGTCATATGGACCAGGGCTGTTGCTGAAGGCCATGTCTTGTTTCTGGGCCCTATAGCAGCCAGGGTCTGCGTTGATGTCCGTGGCTACTGTTACCACCTAGAGCCATGAGGATGACCAGGATCTGATCAGCTACCTGAGACCACCTCAGTGTCCGAGGGCCATGTTGTCGCCAGGGCCATACTGACCTGGGTGATCTGTGCTGCCACAGGGGCCATGGTGACATCTGGGACAGAGCTGCTGCTGAGGGCCATGTCTGGGTCCATGGTACTGCTGCAGCTGGGGTCGGCGATGATCTCTATGGCTGGTGTTAGCACAGGGGGCCATAGGAAGCACATGTGTGGAAATCTGAGGGCTGTACTGTGCCAGCTCTGCTCTTCGCAGGCTCTGGGATCACTGGCCCTGCCCTCTGCTGGATACTGCAGCAGGACAGCTGGCTCCACCCGTCAGGGGAGAGTTGCCTCCCTTCTCCCTGACGAATGATGGCCACATCCCTCACCGTGGGCACGTGATTCACTTGGGCAGCACATTAGCACTGACCTTATCATTGGGATGCAGGTGAACCGACTCTGAGAGTGTGCGAGCAGGAGAGTTGACCCCGACCCTCTTAACTGCCATGTGGTGGCAATGGATGAGGGAGAGATGCCCTTCCCTGCTCACTCGCTGCCACCTGCAGCAGGTGAGAGAGCCGGCCCTGGGGTCATGAGGGTGACAGAACCAGCCCTGCCCTACACTGGCTGCAGCACACAGGAGAGCAGGCCCTGCACCCTGCCTGGACAGCACACTAGAGTTGACCCAGTTATCCATCCGAGTGCAGGTGAGCCAGCCCTGAGGGTGTGAGAGCAGGAGATACACCCTTGCCCTGCCCCCTATGCCTGCTACATCAATTAGCACCTCTCCTGGGCTAAAGATCCTGTGTCGTGAGTGTGGGTATCCGGATCTGAGGACCTGAGAGCAGGAGAACTGGCCTTGCTTCTTGCTGTAAGCTGCATTGCGTGAGCCAGCCGGAGCAGTGCTGGAGAGCTCGCCCAGGGAGAGCTGGCAGACTGACAACCCAGCTACCACCCAGTCCCAGAGCCAGGCCGGTAAGTTAGCCCACTCCAGCATCCACTGCTTCTATGAACTGTTGGAGCAGGTGAAGGCGACGAACCTACAGATCCAAAACTGCAGGATCTCCACGACACAGGACAACAACAGGGTATCCAAGAGGAGCCCCAGAGGGAGCCCACTGTTGATAGTGCAGCAGAAGCCAGAGGTCTTGAGCCAGACCGATGACTCACGGCAATGAACACTGGCAAGTGGACATGAATAGACTAAAGGGTGAACTGTGGGACTCCCAAGGTCACACTACAGCCCCCACGACAAGAGACAAGATTCTTCTCCTCCCCCCCCCTTCTTTTTTGTTTGCTTTTTCTTTCAAATTTTCTTTTGTTTTGTGGGGGAGGTTGCAAGGGCAGAGGGCAGAAATCAGGGGACGGGGAGATAAGTGGGATCGGGAGCCATGATGTGAAATCCACAAAAAATAAATAAGTTTAAAAACTACTGAAAGCACAGAACAGGAAAAAAAATCAGCTTCTACCATTATCAAAAATTTTGGGGAGTCCCATCAGAGACACCACTTGTTACCCGAGAAACCAGAGTCCCCTCTTGTTCTTAGTCTCATTAATACATTAAGAATAAATTCAAATGCTTGGGGTTAGAGAGATAGCTCTGTTAAGAACACTGGTTGCTGAGGCAGAGGCAGGTGAATCTCCGTAAGTTTGACACCAGCCTGATCTATAGAGCTAGTTCCAGGCCAGCCAAGGATACACAAAGAAACCCTGTCTTGAAAAACAAAACAAAAAAGTACCAAAACAAAAAAAGAACACTCTTTACTGGGCGTTGGTGGCACATGCCTTTAATCCCAACACTCGAGAGGCAGAGGCAGGCAGATCTCAGTGAGTTCGAGGCCAGCTTGGAGTACAGAGCCATGACTGTTATATAGAGAAACCCTGTCTCAAAGACAAAACAAAACAAAAGAATGGACTTTAAAAAAAATCTCAAAGGCAATATTATTATCATTTAAAGGAAAATTCCCAGGGCAGGTAAGCTGTAAATATCAGGAGTTACCTGGAGGAGGAGGATGGGGATGAGAGAAAGTCTCGTGGTTTGATTTAAGCCACACAGTGGGAAGGGGAACTTTAGAGAAAGGAGCAGAGAACATATCTTTAGGCTCTGTCTAGCATCTGAAAGAACAAAGAGAAAGGGAAAGTTACACCTTTCTGGGCCAGGACTCGCTCAGAAAAGGCAGGCAGACCCAACAGAACCTCATGGCAGTTCATACAGACTGTGTTGGGGGGCAGCGGGCAAGAATTCTGGGAAGGAAAAGTACATAATCTCCTTAAAGGGCTAATGATTCCTCATACCTTCTAGCAAAGCTTAAGGCGGACCTGCCTTCCTGAGGAGCAGTCCCTTGGCCTAGTGATTGATCTGCTCAACCGAATTAAAGCTTGAGGGAGGAGATGGTGCCATGTCTCCTGTCAGAGGTGGATTCCACTCTTCACCGTAGCACTGTCATTTAAAAGGCACCTTGTCTTCCAGCCCTTTGGAACCTCACTAAGTTCAGGAACCCAGGAGACAGCATAAACTCCTTTCCATAAACCACTTATTCTCATTTATGGTTAAAATAAAGTTTTCTGGGGCCTGAGAAGCTACCAGACTTCTCCGCTGTGAGACTAGAAGCAATTTAAGATTCTAGTTAAGGCCCTTTCCATTGTCACCACCGTCCCCTACCAAAGATCACAAAAGAGTGAGCTTTAGATGTATTTGGGTTCGGTATACAGCTGTCTTGGATTGTTTACGTAAATACAAGAACAACAGCTCTTTAACTCCTAATGGCAATCAGAGGTCTTTACTCCACTTGGCAACATTATTTTTTTTTATTTTTTTTCCTTTTTATTAACAATTTCCACCTCCTCCCCTCCTCCCATTTCCCTCCCCCTCCCTCCACTTTCCCTCCCCCTCCCTCTCCAGTGCAAAGAGCAGTCAAGTTTCCCTGCGCAGTGGGAAGTCCAAGGTCCTACCCACTCCATCCAGGCAACATTATTTTTGAGGTCTCCTTCATTTTAACAGAAACTAAAGACGGAGATTAAAGGCATCCTTGGTGTGTGTGGGGGGGTGGGTGGCTTGTTAAATTGCAGTCCACTCCCGACCCCAAGATTATTATTTTTATTTTTAGATTTATGTGTGTGAATGTGTTGCCTGTATGTATATATGTGTAGCACTTGCATGACTGATGCCCTCCGAGATCAGAATAGGACATCAGATCCCTTGGCACTGGAGTTACAGATGCCTGGGAGCCACTATGTACGTGCTAGGAACTGAACCCGGGTGTGCTGCAAGAGAAGCATGGGATCTTAAGCACTGAACCATCTCTCTAGCCCCAGACCCCAAGATTTCTGAGGAGTGCTGGTATGGGGCCTCAAGTCTGCATTTGTAACCATTTTCAGGCAAGTGCTAAAGCTATCTGTCTAGAGACCACAGGGGCAACAGCTAGATGAGGATCAGGGCCAGTTCTCTGAAAGCCCTGCTGAATCTCTGCACTACTCCAAATAGCCTTCCAGGCAGTTGGCTTATTCCCTTAAGGGCATGTAAAGGGTTTTTCTTCTGTGACATCTTGACAGGAAATAGAAATGGGAAGCAGAATTTGAATGCCCTCATTTTGCCCATCTTTGTAAGCTGGGTTTCTCTGTGAACAGCGCGTCCTCTTTAATAAGATCTAAATCTACTACTATTTTTGTTCCTGGGACAAGCGTTCATTTTGTCCAGCATTTATCCAGTTGCAGACTAGAGCAATAGTGTGCCGTTCATCCCACTCCGGTGGAGAGAAAAGTCAGAAGAATTTGATACATTACACTAGAGACAGACCCTGGACTACTCTACCCGTCAGGGGAGTGAATTGCTTAAGAACTAGAGAACCTTTGTCCATACTAAAAATTGGTGGAAAGACACTTTAGGTCACTTTTCCAGACGCTCTGGAGATGAGGATTCTTATGCAAGTGTTTTTTTTTTTTTTTAAAAAAGTTGGTGCTTAAGGAAATTGGACACGGAAGAGGCAGAAGATTTAGATGTGATTCAGACGAAAGGCCTAGCCTTAGCGGTACAGCCAAGAGCTCTGGAGTATGAGTTAGGACTCTGGTTGTCCTGACTTGGAGCCATAAAGTGAGGCTTTCGTAAGCCAGTCTCCAGCTCTTCAATGGACTTTAAGTAGCTGGAGATCAGTCTTCCAAAAATATGCTCTGGTCCAGACCGTTGGAAAAGCACACAGAAGCCAAGGGGTAGAAAAGCAGAACTGAGAAGAGATTCTAAGGGAGCTGAGTGGTGGCAGCTTCCACTATGTACCTCTGACGCGGTGCTAACACCAGAGGGGTTGTTTTCCAGAGGACCGAAAATGTATATTAAGCAAGTTAGAGGAAAGGGGTGCTGTCTCTGCAAGGGGGAGATAAGAGTGACCTGGAGACCAGGGAGCGAGGCTGAGAACTGGAGTGACTTCAGAGGGACGCCTCTTTCTTTGGGCCTTGGAGTCACATTTAGCACTCAGCTAAGGAATATTTCTTGCCTTGCAATGCCGTTGAGATACCCCCTGCTTGCCAGTCATCTTAAATACATCATAAGCTGTGTCTGCAGGGGTTTGTTTGTTTGTTTCTTTCTTTCTTTATTTATTTATTATAAAAAATTTCTGCCTCCTCCCTGCTTCCCATTTCCCTCCCCCTTCCCCCACTACCCTCCCTCTCCCTCTCCAGTCCAAAGAGCAGTCAGGGTTCCCTGCCCTGTGGGAAGTCCAAGGTCCTCCCCCTTCCATCCAGGTCTAGTAAGGTGAGCATCCAAACAGACTAGGCTCCCACAAAGCCAGTACGTGCAGTAGGATCAAAACCCAGTGCCATTGTCCTTGGCTTCTCAGTCAGCCCTCATTGTTCGCCATGTTCAGAGAGGCCGGTTTGATCCCATGCTTTTTCAGTCCCGGTCCAGTTGGCCTTGGTGAGCTCCCATTAGATAAGCCCCACCGTCTCAGTGGGTGGGTGCACTCCTCGCGGTCCTGACTTCTTTGCTCATGTTCTCCCTCCTTCTGCTCCTCATTTGGACCTTGGGAGCTCAGTCCGATGCTCCAATGTGAGTCTCTGTCTATATCTTCATCCATCGCCAGATAAAGGTTCTATGGTGATATGCAAGATATTCATCAGTGTGACTATAGGATAGGGCCAGTTCAGGCTCCCTCTCCTCAGCTGCCCAAGGAACTATCTGGGGACATCTCCCTGGACACCTGGGAACCCCTCTAGAGTCAAGTCTCTTGCCAACCCTAAAATGGCTCCTTAATTAAGATATATACTTCCTTGCTCCCAATCCACCCTTCCTCCATCCCAACCATCCCATTCCCCCAAGCTCTCCCCATCCTCCCCTTCTCACTTTTCTCTCCCCATCTCCCCTTACCCCCATCCCACCCTCACCCCCAAGTTCCCAATTTTTGCCTGACAATCTTGTTTACTTCCAATATCCAGGAGGATAATTATATGTTTTTCTTTGGGTTCACCTTCTTATTTAGCTTCTCTAGGATCATGAATTATAGACTCAATGTCCTTTAGTTATGACTAGAGTCCACTAATGAGTGAGTACCTACCATGTTCATCTTTTTGGGTCTGGGTAACCTCACTCAGGATAGTGTTTTCTATTTCCATCCATTTGCATGCAAAATTCAAGATGTCATTGTTTTTTTTTTTTTCCGCTGTGTAGTACTCTAATGTGTATATATTCCACACTTTCTTTATCCATTCTTCCATTGAGGGGCATCTAGGTTGTTTCCAGGTCCTGGCTATTACAAATAATGCTGCTATGAACATAGTTGAACAAATGCTTTTGTAGTATGATAGGGCATCTCTTGGGTATATTCCCAAGAGGTCTGCAGGGGTGTTAAGGGCATGGGCTGTTGGCATACCCTGTATCACCCTCCTCTGCCCTGTGCCAGCAAATTGACACATGAAGCAGGACATAGCCACAGGTGACGGCCCAGAGCGGGAGCTCCCAAAGCGGCGAAGGAAAAAGCAGGCAGCTGACTGGGAAACAGACAGATGCCAGGCCCCCTTTCTGCACAGACAATAGAGGAAAAGGCACGTGTGAAAAGAGAAGTAGGGACGTAGTGGTGGGGCTCCACTTACAGTGTAAATGTCATCCCAGATAGGAGAGGTTCTTACAAGAGCTGACACCTTCAGCCTTTGGCCCTGTGAAGACCAAATTGTTATAGAAACGGTGATGGCAAAAGGCATTAGCTCTCTAAGCCAGATGAATAGGTAATGAACAATCTTTCCAGAAAAATGTAGGCTAGGAGTCACATTTAGCTTTTATATCTGACAAAACTAAAATTATAGTTGGGGTTATCATTTTTTCTTAGCAATTTATTTTGACGATAATTTGGTATTAGACAGTGTTATATACTTAGTAACATTAGTCAGCCTTATTAAAATGGATCTGATGACACGATTTTTTTCTTTTAAAAATATTTTAAGTTTTTAACTTTTTTGAAAATGTTGGGTGACTAAATAGAATAAGAGATACTGTCTACGTGAATTTCTTTGAGCAAGGTAAAATAGTGATCCTTAATATACATATAATTTAACAAATAAATCTATAAATGTATAAAATTATATTTGTTTGAACTCTACTACTTTGTTTTATATTTGTAATATTCTCATATTTGGCTAATACATTTATATTTACCATTTAAAATAATCGCGCATAATTTTAGTGATTATCTACAAAATTATATACAGAAATATGCATGAATACAATTTTATTTTTTCTGAACAGTAAACGTAATTTCCGTTTTTCTCAATTACACAGGATAGTTCTTGTGAAAACATGTGCTAGATGGACTGGCTTAGGCACTAAAGTGTGGTGGCTAATGAAGAAGGCTTTCCCTTCCAGTCGTTGTTCCTGGAAACCCTTGTGAGGGGTCATGTGGACTAAGGCATGCCTTTGTGCCGCTCTTGAGACGCTCTCCTATCCTGTATGGCACGTAAACCCTAAGTGGGATCAAGCCTTGCTTTCTCCCTTTTCTCTTCACATTTATTTATTTCTGCATATATTTTCTGTGACAGGATCTTACTTAGTAGCTCAGGCTGGCCTTGAACTGGTGGCAGTCCTCCTGTCTCCGTCTCTGGTGTAGAGATTACAGCACGTGCTGTAAACATCCCACTCTGTAATTGTATCTTTAAAAAGTATGTTCATCTTAGAGCATTTGGGCTGCTATAACCTCCTACCCTGTGGAGCTTATAAACAACAAAACGTCTAAGGGCTGTGGTGGATAGGAAGTTAAGGATCCAGACACTGCAAGATTCAGGTCTGAGGAAAGCCCCCTTGCCCGTAGATAGCATCTCCTATCTGACTTTACATGGCAGACAGGGGAAGAAGCTCTTCAGAATTCCTTTAATAAGAACACCAGCCCACTCATTAGGGCTCCACTTTCGTGGCCTAACCGCATCCCAAAGGTCCATTCCCTAATTCCACCACACTGGTGGCCAGGATTTCAGCAGATAGTTGGAAGGACACACATAGTGTGTGTCCTTAGTGACCATCGATCGTGACGCTGGTTTGGTTTGCTCTGGATCCCGAGCCTGAGCGCTCTTTTCATTATGTCTCATAGATATGAATGGACACATCTTTGAACTGTTCAGTAACTTGTGATTTTCTTCTTTCCTGTGTTTCGAGGGTCCACTAACTGAGGTTCTCATGGACTGGAAGCCCCCCCCCCCGTGAGTAAAGCACTTAATTTTGGGACTAATTAGAAATGGGAGGTGGGGGTGGGGTGGGGGAGGTAGCATCTATGATTTCCAACATTCCTGTTAGACTAGCTACAATTTTTCATAGAAATGTTAGAAAACTTTCTCAGTTACTGTTCTACTGCTGTGGAGAGACACCATGATCAAGGCAATTCTTTTTTTTAATTAAATTTTTTAACACAATCTTTTCTCATTTTACATGACTATCCCCATTCCCACTCCCCCCACCCCACCCTCCATCCACTCCTCAGAAAGGGTAAGGTTTCCCATGGAGAGTCAACAAAGTCTGACACTTCACTTTGAGGCAGAACCAAGGCCCTCCCCGCTATATCTAGGCTGAGCAAGGTATCCGTCCAAAAAGAATGGGTTCCAAAAAGCCAGTTCAAGTATTAGGGATAAATCCTGGTCCCACTGCCAGTGGCCTCACAGACTGTCCAAGCCTCACAACTGTCCCCCACATTCAGTGGGCCTAGTTTAGTCCTATGCAGGTGTTCCCGCTATCAGTCCAGATAGAGTCAGCGAGCTCTCACTAGCTCAGGTCAGCTGTTTCTGTGGATATCCCCATCATGGTCTTGACCCCTTTGCTCATATTATCACTCCTCCCTCTCTTGGGCTGGTCTTCCGTAGCTCATTCCAGTGCTTCTCTGTAGATCTCTGTGCCTGCTTCCATCTATTGCTGGATGAAGGTTCTATGATGACAGTTAAGGTAGTCAACAATATGATTACAGAGGAAGGCCAGCTCAGGCACCCTCTTCATTGCCGCTTAATTCTTTTATAAAAAGAAAGCATTTCATTGGGGACTTGTTTCCAGTTTCAGAGGGTTAGTCCATGACAATCACATGTGAAGGAGACAGGCATGGTGCTGGAGTAGTAGCTGAGAGCTTTACATTCTGATCCATAAGCAGCAGGCAGAGAGATATTGGGCCTGGCATGGGCTTCTGAAACCTCAAAACCTACCCCCAATGACATACGTCCTGCAATAAGACCATACCTCTTAGTTCTTCCCAAGCAGTTCTAATGACTGAGTGCCAGGCATTCAGACACATGAGCCTATATGAGGGCCATTCTCATTCAAACTGCCGCATTTCACTCTCTGGCTCCACAGGCTTGTAGTCAGACCATAATACCAACTGCATTCAGTCCAACTTCAAAAGACCCCATAGTCTGTCACAGTCTCAACAATGTTTAAACGTCCGAAGTCCTTGTCTTTTCTGAGGCTCAAGGCAATCTCTTCACTGTAACCCCATGTAAAAGCAAAGGCAAAAAGTCAATCACATACATCCAACATCCAATGACACAGAATATGCATTGCCATTTCAAAAGGAAGGAAAGGGAGCACAGTGAGGAAACACTGGACCAAAGCAGGACTGAAAAACAACAGGGGAAATTAAAAAGCCTGTATTCCTCTGTCTGATGGCAAAGCATTTAGATGGCTGTCTTAGTTAGGGTTTCTACTGCTGTGAAGAGACACAATAGCTCTTATACAGGAAAACGTTTAATTGTGATGGCTGCTTACCTCAGTGGCTTTTCTTAAACTCAGAGGAATATTCCATAAACCTTTGTTAATTTTAAATTCTGGTTAATGGGAATCTGCAACCGCTGATGTAATAAGTCAATCAAACCGAATCAATAAATCCAGGTTTATTCTGAGCACAGCACCCCTGGGTGGCCCCAGGGGAAGTTGAAGAGACCTTCAGGGGAAACCATGAGGTGGGGGCTTTTAATACTCTTGGGGTGGAGCCTCCGATGGTAGGCTTTTTCAGGCGCAGGGTAATGCCCCTGGGGGTGGAGCCACTGATGGCAGGCTTTCTCAGGGGCAGAGTCTAGACGGAGGCAGCTCCAGGGGAGGAGGTTTGGGTGGAACCTCCACCTGAACACCCCTTTCTCGTATACTTTTTGAGTCTAAAGTAGACCATTTGGCCCAAACTACCAAGTTCTTCTGCATGCAGGGATTGAAATGTGGCCCCCTTTTTGATTTACGTTTTCCTAAGCTTTCCATTTTTGTTCAGGCCTAGGAAATCTCTCGAGCCCTTCTCTTTAATAAACTGCAGGATTAGCTGGGTCCCCGGTTTTGTCCTGAGGTTATCACTCCCTTTATTCCACTCAGCATCAGGCCTTTCTCTTTAGCTTCTCATCTGCTTGAGCACAGGACTAAGATTCAACACTTCATTTCTTGGTTCTCTTTTCCTTCCTAACTGTAGATTTTGTGTTTCTCTTTACCCTGCCTGCTCCTTTTCACTGTCGATCTGCATAAGAGCAATCATACATAATCATGTGACCAGGCTATCTTGAAATCTCCTCGACCAAAATTCCTCAAGTCAGTCTTTAGCAGACTTAGGACAAGGGCGAAGAGCACCAAGATTCTTTGCTAAAATATTAGAAGAATGGTTACTAGGCCATCCAATAATATTCTTCTCTCCTGAAACCTCTTGAGCTGGGCCCCTATAGTCCGTATATTACCCTCAGCACTAATATCTTCCATGTTCTTACCAGGACGCCATTAAGCCCTGCAAATAATGTTCGACTGATTTTCTAGTCCAAAGCCCAAAGTCTTCCATATTCCTCCAACAAACAGCATGGTCAGATTTATTAAAGTAAAAACCCAGTCCCTGGTACCAACTTCTTAAACACTGTTCCATCGCTGTGAAGAGGCACCATGACAACAGCAACCCTTAAAAGAGAAAGCATTTAACTGGGGGCTTGTTTACAAGTTTGGAGGACTAGTCTGTGATCATCATGGCAGGCAGCACAGAGGCAGACGTGAGGTTGAGAGCTTCATCCTGATCTGCAGGCAGGCGGGCAGGCAGGCGGGCGGGCAGGCGGGCAGGCGGGCAGGCAGGCGGGCAGGCAGGCAAGGGAGTAAGACTGACTGACCTGGCAATGGGCTTTTGAAACCTCAAAGTCCAACCCCTGGGACACACTTCTCCCAACAGGTCTACACCTCCTAATCCTCCACAAACATGTTTACCAACTAACTGGGGACCAAGCAGTCAAACATATGAGCCTATGGGGTCCATTCTCATTGAGACTACCACAGAAGCCCAAAAGCTTCTATGCGTCTATTTCAAGGGAAAGACAGAGTTTATCTTCTGGAGGAACTATCATACCACGATGCATGTGTTTCCAGCAGGGTTTGTTTACATGCTTGCACCTCCAAGGTCATTGGATGGATGAGGCTCATTTCCCTCTCAGAGGTCTGCATTTTCTGACCTTTCATACTGGTCTCCTTTCCAGCATCTCTGCCAACTCCTTTCTGCTCTCATGTCACAGGTGACACTCTGCCTATCTTGCCTGTATGCACACCAGTGGCAGGGATGAATTCCACAGTGAAAAATGAGATCACACAAACGGAGACTTAGCTATGAACTGAGATGATCTGTTCTTCAATTCCACTTAACTCTATAGAACGACAGTGGCTAATGATCAGTCACTGAGTGCTTACCATACGCCTGCTTAAGTGACTTAGTTCTGAGTCTGCTAGCATCCACCTTTTCCAGGAGAGGAAATAGACTCCGAGAAGTTGTATAGTTCAGCGAAGTCACAGGAACGTGAAACAGCTCTGCCTGCTCACAGAGCCTGAGTTTCTGCAGCAGTCTTCTTTTCATGTGGATGCTTTGGAGGCATTGGTACCTCTCACTGATTGGTTTCCAGCATTTGTGATTCCGAAAACAGGGCATTTTATCATATCAAATGAAGGCAGATGATACTAGGCATTCTGCAAAAGCTGAGTCATATCCCCTTTCCCTCAGTTTCAATCAGATCAGATAACTATGCAGGCCTCTCTGACTGATAGGTATAGTCTTCTGCAAGTGTAGATCCAGGGAACTGTGGGTGGCTAGATACGGGTCTCCTCCATCTTTGCGTCCTCCAAGGAAAACTAAACTAAACTAAACAGGCCCCATAACTGTGAGAAATGAAGTTCTCTTGTCTATAAACGAGCCCATTAAAGGTATTTTTCTCAGACTAGCCTGAATGGATTAAGATATCAGTGCTGCTAGAGCAAATTACCACAGATGTAGTGACCTAAGCCAAAATAAATCGATTATTTCCAGTTCTGGAGATTAGAGTCTGAACTAGAGCTCACTAAGCAGAACACAAAGGTGTTGACAAGGCTGCATTTTGTCCCGGATGTGCTAGAGGAGAGTCTGTTCGCATTTCCCAGCAGCTGGAAGCCATCGGCACTCCTTGACCCCCAAACCTGCCTTCCCTTCTCAAAGCCAGCAGCACAGCCTCTTTAAACGATGCTCTTCTTTTCTCTTACTGTAGCTCTCTCTCTTTTACCTCCCTCTTTTCTTTTTAACAAGTACCCTTGTGAGTCCATTGAGTCAACCCAGAAAATCATGGAAGAATACCCCTCTGACGGATATTTTTGTGTCAACTTAACACAAGCGAGAGTAGTTTTGGAAGGGGAACCTCAATTGAGAAAATGCCCAGGACCAGAAAGGCCTGTGGGGCACTTTTTGATTAATGATTGATGGGGGCGGGCCCAGCTCACTGTCGGTACTGCCATCTCTGGGCTGGTGGTCACAAGGTTTGCAAGAAAGCAGGCTGGGCAAGTCACGAGGAGCAAGTCCATAAGCAACACCCCTCCATGGCCTCTGCATCAGCTCCTGCCTCCAGGTCCCTGCTCCGATGCCCCTCAGTATTAGACTGTGACCAGAGAGTTGTAAACTGAAACCAACCCTTCCCTCCTCAAGTGGCTTTTGGCCATGGTGTTTTATCATAGTGATAGAAGCCAAACTAAGACAATCCTCATCTCAAGCCTCCTACTTACTCTCTCTTTTCTAAGAAGTCTTCTTTCCCATTGGAAGGGGTTCTGGATAGTTTTCTGCTAAAGATGCAAACTAAAGTCGTTTGAGAGGAGGGAACGTCAGTTAAGAAAATGCCTTCCTGCTGGGCAGTGGTGGCTCACGCCTTTAATTCCAGCACTCAGGGAGGCAGAGGCAGGTAGATCTCTGTGAGTTTGAGGCCAGCCAGTTCTACAAAGCAAGTTCCAGGACAACCAGACATACACAGAGAAACCCTGTCTTGAAAAACAAAAACAAAATAAAAAAATAAAACAAAAGCCTCCCATAAGGGCAGGTTGTAGGCAAGCCTTAAGGCATTTTCTTATTAATGATTGATGGGGGAGGTTGTCAGTGGTGCCACCCCTGGGCTAGTGGTCCTGGGTTGTGTAAGAAAGCAGGTTGAGCATCCATGAGGAGCAAGTCAGTAAGCAGCCCTCCTACATGGCTTCTGCATCAATTCTTACCTCCAAGTTCCTGCCTTGAGTTCCCGCTCTGGCTTCCTTTAACGACAAACAGTGACTTGAAAAGTAAGCCAAACAAACCCTTTCCTCCTCGGTTTACTTTTGGTCATGGTATTTCTTTCTTTTCCTTTTTTTTTAAAGTTATTTTTTTTTGTTGTTTTCAATCTATCCCAACCAGTTTCCCTTCCCTTCACTTCTCCCAGTCCCAGTGCCGCCCCACTCCCCTCTCCCTGAAATCCACTCTTCTTCCATTTCCCTTCAGAAAAGAGCAGAGGTCCCCCAGGGATTTCACTAGTCATGGTATTTCATCATAGTAATAGTAGCCCTAACTAAGGCAGAAGGTTAGATATTCCCAGGTTTTGAGGATTAGAAGGTCGATGTCTTTGAGGGCCGTGATACTGTTTCTCAGGATTTTGCTCTATGGAAGTCTGTGTGGTAAGCTCCAAATAGCTAGAAGTGAAAGAATAATGGCACTCCTTGTTCTGCAAGAAGCCTAATAGGTGTCACTGTGTTCTAACCACTTACAATCTTGACCTCTCCTTTCTAAAAAAGTCTGTTATATGTGACAACGCCAAAAACCATTTTATCCCTTAAGCTACCAACTTCATGTCAAACTTGGCTCTTTTCTTGCTTTCAACTCTGATAATCAGTTTTCAAGTCCTGTTCAATCAGCCTGGGGAATGATTCAAGTACATCGCCTCTAACATTGACCTCATCACTTGCCACTTGGATATTGTAATCACTCCCTAGCCTGTTTCCTGCCACCGATCTCGCTCCACTTGAGTCGGTTGCCCTCTCCAATTCTAGAGTTCCCATGCTGAAGAAAGCTTTTCCCTCTTCAAACTACTTATTAGTTCTTGTGTTAGGGCTGATGGAGCCAAAATCTCTCACTCTGCACCTTGTCCAGTCGTGGGTGTGAAGATATATCTACACGGTGTGAAGATACATTGCTGTGATTGCTGTAATAAAGAGCCAAATGGAAAATAGCTCATCAGGGGCTATAAGCGAGACTTCTGGGATCAGAGAGGACTCTGGAAAGAAGGAAGGTAGAGACGCCAGGAGAGACAGAGCAAACAACTTTCAAAACTCTAGAAATGACAGAAACAACTGACTGCCTGGACAGTCACCAAAGGTTCCTCTGTAACATTGGGGCATCCATTCTTTTTCCCACCTCAAAAGATACTAGCTAATGCCTACAAGACTTAGATCAATGTTCTTACAACTGGTTCAGACATTTTCATGATCATGATGCAACGAGGAAGTTATTACAAAGGACTCAAAATTCTAGAGACAAAATGAAGTGATATCATGAACTTTGAAAGTGTTATTCACTGTAACTTGAAGGGTAGGTCCAACCTTCAAGGTAGGTCATATCCCAGTTATTCTGCATCTGGCTAGTGCCATCCCTGTTATTCTGCATCTGCACTTTATGTAAATGAACTTTTCTTTTTGGGCCACCATCTCATGAAAAAATGACATGGAGACTTGTTAATTATGAAAGCTAGGCCTTAGCTTTGGCTTGTTTCTAAGTAGCTCTTAGAACTAACATTAAGCTGTATTTTTAAACCTGCTTTCTTCCATTCACCTGTTACCTCGCCTCCAGGTTATTCTGCATCTGGCTAGTGCCATCCCTGTTATTCTGCATCTCACTAGTGCCATCCCTGTTATTCTAGATCTGGCTAGTGCCTATCCCAATTATTCTGCGTCTGACTAGTGCCATCCCTGTTATTCTGCGTCTGACTAGTGACATCCCTGTTATTCTGTGTCTGACTAGTGCCATCCCTGTTATTCTGCATCTGACTAGTGCCATCCCTGTTATTTTAGATCTGGCTAGTGCCTATCCCAATTATTCTGCGTCTGGCTAGTGCCATCCCTGTTATTCTGTGTCTGGCTAGTGCCATCCCTGTCATTCTGCATCTGACTAGTGCCATCCCTGTTATTTTAGATCTGGCTAGTGCTTATCCCAATTATTCTGTGTCTGACTAGTGCCATCCCTGTTATTGTAGATCTGGCTAGTGCCATCCCTGTTATTCTGCATCTGACTAGTGCCATCCCTGTTATTCTGCATCTGACTAGTGCCATCCCTGTTATTCTGCATCTGGCTAGTGCCATCCCTGTTATTGTAGATCTGGCTAGTGCCTATCCCAATTATTCTGCGTCTGGCTAGTGCCAGCCCTGTTATTCTGCGTCTGACTAGTGCCATCCCTGTTATTCTGCATCTGACTAGTGCCATCCCTGTTATTCTGCATCTGACTAGTGCCATCCCTGTTATTCTGCATCTGACTAGTGCCATCCCTGTTATTCTGCATCTGGCTAGTGCCATCCCTGTTATTCTGTATCTGACTAGTGCCATCCCTGTTATTTTAGATCTGGCTAGTGCCTATCCCAATTATTCTGCGACTGGCTAGTGCCATCCCTGTTATTCTGTGTCTGACTAGTGCCATCCCTGTTATTCTGCATCTGACTAGTGCCATCCCTGTTATTCTGCGTCTGACTAGTGCCATCCCTGTTATTCTGTGTCTGACTAGTGCCATCCCTGTTATTCTGCATCTGACTAGTGCCATCCCTGTTATTCTGTATCTGACTAGTGCCATCCCTGTTATTTTAGATCTGGCTAGTGCCTATCATAATTATTCTGCGTCTGGCTAGTGCCATCCCTGTTATTCTGTGTCTGACTAGTGCCATCCCTGTTATTCTGCGTCTGACTAGTGCCATCCCTGTTATTCTGCATCTGACTAGTGCCATCCCTGTTATTTTAGATCTGGCTAGTGCCTATCCCAATTATTCTGCGTCTGGCTAGTGCCAGCCCTGTTATTCTGCGTCTGACTAGTGCCATCCCTGTTATTCTGTGTCTGACTAGTGCCATCCCTGTTATTCTGCATCTGACTAGTGCCATCCCTGTTATTCTGCGTCTGACTAGTGCCATCCCTGTTATTCTGCATCTGACTAGTGTCATCCCTGTTATTCTGCATCTGACTAGTGCCATCCCTGTTATTCTGCATCTGACTAGTGCCATCCCTGTTATTTTAGATCTGGCTAGTGCCTATCCCAATTATTCTGCGTCTGGCTAGTGCCATCCCTGTTATTCTGTGTCTGGCTAGTGCCATCCCTGTTATTCTGCATCTGGCTAGTGCCATCCCTGTTATTCTGCGTCTGACTAGTGCCATCCCTGTTATTGTAGATCTGGCTAGTGCCATCCCTGTTATTCTGCATCTGGCTAGTGCCATCCCTGTTATTCTGCATCTGACTAGTGCCATCCCTGTTATTCTGCATCTGACTAGTGCCATCCCTGTTATTTTAGATCTGGCTAGTGCCTATCCCAATTATTCTGCATCTGACTAGTGCCATCCCTGTTATTTTAGATCTGGCTAGTGCCTATCCCAATTATTCTGCGTCTGGTTAGTGCCATCCCTGTTATTCTGCATCTGACTAGTGCCATCCCTGTTATTCTGCGTCTGACTAGTGCCATCCCTGTTATTCTGCGTCTGACTAGTGCCATCCCTGTTATTGTAGATCTGGCTAGTGCCATCCCTGTTATTCTGCATCTGGCTAGTGCCAGCCCTGTTATTCTGCATCTGACTAGTGCCATCCCTGTTATTCTGCATCTGACTAGTGCCATCCCTGTTATTCTGTGTCTGACTAGTGCCATCCCTGTTATTCTGCATCTGGCTAGTGCCATCCCTGTTATTCTGCATCTGGCTAGTGCCATCCCTGTTATTCTGTATCTGACTAGTGCCATCCCTGTTATTTTAGATCTGGCTAGTGCCTATCCCAATTATTCTGCGACTGGCTAGTGCCATCCCTGTTATTCTGTGTCTGACTAGTGCCATCCCTGTTATTCTGCATCTGACTAGTGCCATCCCTGTTATTCTGCGTCTGACTAGTGCCATCCCTGTTATTCTGTGTCTGACTAGTGCCATCCCTGTTATTCTGCATCTGACTAGTGCCATCCCTGTTATTCTGTATCTGACTAGTGCCATCCCTGTTATTTTAGATCTGGCTAGTGCCTATCATAATTATTCTGCGTCTGGCTAGTGCCATCCCTGTTATTCTGTGTCTGACTAGTGCCATCCCTGTTATTCTGCGTCTGACTAGTGCCATCCCTGTTATTCTGCATCTGACTAGTGCCATCCCTGTTATTTTAGATCTGGCTAGTGCCTATCCCAATTATTCTGCGTCTGGCTAGTGCCAGCCCTGTTATTCTGCGTCTGACTAGTGCCATCCCTGTTATTCTGTGTCTGACTAGTGCCATCCCTGTTATTCTGCATCTGACTAGTGCCATCCCTGTTATTCTGCGTCTGACTAGTGCCATCCCTGTTATTCTGCATCTGACTAGTGTCATCCCTGTTATTCTGCATCTGACTAGTGCCATCCCTGTTATTCTGCATCTGACTAGTGCCATCCCTGTTATTTTAGATCTGGCTAGTGCCTATCCCAATTATTCTGCGTCTGGCTAGTGCCATCCCTGTTATTCTGTGTCTGGCTAGTGCCATCCCTGTTATTCTGCATCTGGCTAGTGCCATCCCTGTTATTCTGCGTCTGACTAGTGCCATCCCTGTTATTCTGCATCTGACTAGTGCCATCCCTGTTATTTTAGATCTGGCTAGTGCCTATCCCAATTATTCTGCATCTGACTAGTGCCATCCCTGTTATTTTAGATCTGGCTAGTGCCTATCCCAATTATTCTGCGTCTGGTTAGTGCCATCCCTGTTATTCTGCATCTGACTAGTGCCATCCCTGTTATTCTGCGTCTGACTAGTGCCATCCCTGTTATTCTGCGTCTGACTAGTGCCATCCCTGTTATTGTAGATCTGGCTAGTGCCATCCCTGTTATTCTGCATCTGACTAGTGCCATCCCTGTTATTCTGCATCTGACTAGTGCCATCCCTGTTATTCTGCATCTGGCTAGTGCCATCCCTGTTATTGTAGATCTGGCTAGTGCCTATCCCAATTATTCTGCGTCTGGCTAGTGCCAGCCCTGTTATTCTGCGTCTGACTAGTGCCATCCCTGTTATTCTGCATCTGACTAGTGCCATCCCTGTTATTCTGCATCTGACTAGTGCCATCCCTGTTATTCTGCATCTGACTAGTGCCATCCCTGTTATTCTGCATCTGGCTAGTGCCATCCCTGTTATTCTGTATCTGACTAGTGCCATCCCTGTTATTTTAGATCTGGCTAGTGCCTATCCCAATTATTCTGCGACTGGCTAGTGCCATCCCTGTTATTCTGTGTCTGACTAGTGCCATCCCTGTTATTCTGCATCTGACTAGTGCCATCCCTGTTATTCTGCGTCTGACTAGTGCCATCCCTGTTATTCTGTGTCTGACTAGTGCCATCCCTGTTATTCTGCATCTGACTAGTGCCATCCCTGTTATTCTGTATCTGACTAGTGCCATCCCTGTTATTTTAGATCTGGCTAGTGCCTATCATAATTATTCTGCGTCTGGCTAGTGCCATCCCTGTTATTCTGTGTCTGACTAGTGCCATCCCTGTTATTCTGCGTCTGACTAGTGCCATCCCTGTTATTCTGCATCTGACTAGTGCCATCCCTGTTATTTTAGATCTGGCTAGTGCCTATCCCAATTATTCTGCGTCTGGCTAGTGCCAGCCCTGTTATTCTGCGTCTGACTAGTGCCATCCCTGTTATTCTGTGTCTGACTAGTGCCATCCCTGTTATTCTGCATCTGACTAGTGCCATCCCTGTTATTCTGCGTCTGACTAGTGCCATCCCTGTTATTCTGCATCTGACTAGTGTCATCCCTGTTATTCTGCATCTGACTAGTGCCATCCCTGTTATTCTGCATCTGACTAGTGCCATCCCTGTTATTTTAGATCTGGCTAGTGCCTATCCCAATTATTCTGCGTCTGGCTAGTGCCATCCCTGTTATTCTGTGTCTGGCTAGTGCCATCCCTGTTATTCTGCATCTGACTAGTGCCATCCCTGTTATTCTGCGTCTGACTAGTGCCATCCCTGTTATTCTGCATCTGACTAGTGCCATCCCTGTTATTTTAGATCTGGCTAGTGCCTATCCCAATTATTCTGCATCTGACTAGTGCCATCCCTGTTATTTTAGATCTGGCTAGTGCCTATCCCAATTATTCTGCGTCTGGTTAGTGCCATCCCTGTTATTCTGCATCTGACTAGTGCCATCCCTGTTATTCTGCGTCTGACTAGTGCCATCCCTGTTATTCTGCGTCTGACTAGTGCCATCCCTGTTATTGTAGATCTGGCTAGTGCCATCCCTGTTATTCTGCATCTGGCTAGTGCCATCCCTGTTATTCTGCATCTGACTAGTGCCATCCCTGTTATTCTGCATCTGACTAGTGCCATCCCTGTTATTCTGTGTCTGACTAGTGCCATCCCTGTTATTCTGCATCTGGCTAGTGCCATCCCTGTTATTCTGCATCTGGCTAGTGCCATCCCTGTTATTCTGTATCTGACTAGTGCCATCCCTGTTATTTTAGATCTGGCTAGTGCCTATCCCAATTATTCTGCGACTGGCTAGTGCCATCCCTGTTATTCTGTGTCTGACTAGTGCCATCCCTGTTATTCTGCATCTGACTAGTGCCATCCCTGTTATTCTGCGTCTGACTAGTGCCATCCCTGTTATTCTGTGTCTGACTAGTGCCATCCCTGTTATTCTGCATCTGACTAGTGCCATCCCTGTTATTCTGTATCTGACTAGTGCCATCCCTGTTATTTTAGATCTGGCTAGTGCCTATCATAATTATTCTGCGTCTGGCTAGTGCCATCCCTGTTATTCTGTGTCTGACTAGTGCCATCCCTGTTATTCTGCGTCTGACTAGTGCCATCCCTGTTATTCTGCATCTGACTAGTGCCATCCCTGTTATTTTAGATCTGGCTAGTGCCTATCCCAATTATTCTGCGTCTGGCTAGTGCCAGCCCTGTTATTCTGCGTCTGACTAGTGCCATCCCTGTTATTCTGTGTCTGACTAGTGCCATCCCTGTTATTCTGCATCTGACTAGTGCCATCCCTGTTATTCTGCGTCTGACTAGTGCCATCCCTGTTATTCTGCATCTGACTAGTGTCATCCCTGTTATTCTGCATCTGACTAGTGCCATCCCTGTTATTCTGCATCTGACTAGTGCCATCCCTGTTATTTTAGATCTGGCTAGTGCCTATCCCAATTATTCTGCGTCTGGCTAGTGCCATCCCTGTTATTCTGTGTCTGGCTAGTGCCATCCCTGTTATTCTGCATCTGGCTAGTGCCATCCCTGTTATTCTGCGTCTGACTAGTGCCATCCCTGTTATTCTGCATCTGACTAGTGCCATCCCTGTTATTTTAGATCTGGCTAGTGCCTATCCCAATTATTCTGCATCTGACTAGTGCCATCCCTGTTATTTTAGATCTGGCTAGTGCCTATCCCAATTATTCTGCGTCTGGTTAGTGCCATCCCTGTTATTCTGCATCTGACTAGTGCCATCCCTGTTATTCTGCGTCTGACTAGTGCCATCCCTGTTATTCTGCGTCTGACTAGTGCCATCCCTGTTATTGTAGATCTGGCTAGTGCCATCCCTGTTATTCTGCATCTGGCTAGTGCCATCCCTGTTATTCTTCATCTGACTAGTGCCATCCCTGTTATTCTGCATCTGACTAGTGCCATCCCTGTTATTCTGTGTCTGACTAGTGCCATCCCTGTTATTCTGCATCTGGCTAGTGCCATCCCTGTTATTCTGTGTCTGACTAGTGCCATCCCTGTTATTCTGCATCTGACTAGTGCCATCACTGTTATTCTGCATCTGGCTAGTGCCTATCCCAATTATTCTGTGTCTGGCTAGTGCTATCCCTGTTATTCTGTGTCTGACTAGTGCCATCCCTGTTATTCTGCATCTGACTAGTGCCATCCCTGTTATTCTGCATCTGACTAGTGCTATCCCTGTTATTCTGCATCTGACTAGTGCCATCCCTGTTATTCTGTGTCTGGCTAGTGCCATCCCTGTTATTCTGCGTCTGACTAGTGCCATCACTGTTATTCTGCATCTGGCTAGTGCCTATCCCACTTATTCTGCATCTGGCTAGCAACTCAAAAAGAATATTCTGTCTACATGTGGATCTCTGTCTTCATTCCTATCTACTTCAAGAAGAAGCCTCTCTGATGAGGGAGGAGTGATGCATTGATTTATGGGTGTAGAGCTCTGCAGTTAGGAGTCACTTCATTGTTATATTTCTTTAGCAGAATAATAGTAGTAGGCTTTCCCTTAAGCCATGACCTATCTAGTCTCAGGCTCTTGACCTCATTAACGGTGTCAAGTATGACTTCTCTCTCATAGAACAGGTTTTTACTGTTCGTTGTCTCTCCTCATATTTCTTCCTTTACCCTGCCTTTCCGTCTTCCTACTCTAGTTTCCCTTTTAATCTTTTTATAGCACTGTATTCTATTTCTTCTTCCTTGGAAGGTTCTCCTTTCCCCATGGTCTCTTACTAGTTACCTATCCTCTACGGTTATTTGGATTGAGACACACATGTCTAAAGCTTAAAAGTTAACTTATAAGAGAAAGCATTCAATATTCAATATTTTTTGTGGGGGTCTGGGCTTAATCATTCAAAACAATTGTTTCTAGCTTCATCTATTTACCCAGAAACTTCATAATTTCATTTTTCTTAACTGCTGAATAATATTCCATTGTGTAAATGTATCACATTTTATTTATCTATTCATCATTTGATGGGAATCTGGGCTGTTTCCAATTTCTGGGTATTATGAAAGAGCTATTGCAGATTATTAGTTAAAGATGATTACATTTGTTTGTGCTGTGGGAAATTTGTTTAAGATTCAAAGACAAGCTGCATGCTTTTAATGTTGCACTTGTTTAACTGTAAAGCTGTGTTACTGTGCCTGTCTAAAACGTCTGATTGGTCTAATAAAGAGCTGAACAGCCAATAACTAGGCAGGAGAAAGGATAGGCGGGGTTGGCAGGTAGAGAGAATGAATAGAAAAAATCTGGGAAGAAGAGATCTAGAAGCAAGAAAAGAAGGGGTCAGCCACCCAGCCACACAGCCAGCCACGGAGTAAGAGTGAAAACAAGATACACCGAAGTAAGAAAGGAAAAAAGCCCAGAGGCAAAAAGTAGATGGGATAGTTTAAGAAAAGCCAGCTAGAAACAAGCTGAAGACTCCGTGAGTTTTATTTGGGAGCCGGGTAGCAGGCCCCAGAATGAGCAAAAGAGTAAAAAACAACCGATGACAGTTTGGTGCCCAACACGGGCCCCACATTTCCATATAGGGCCTGAGAAAGCTGACAAAAGAGGACACATCTGCTTTGACAAGTGCTACTGTTTAGACAGCGGGGTAGCACCAAATAGAAAGTACAAGCTAAATAAAACCTGGGCAGCTCAAGCATTCTAGATCTCTGGGAAGGTTGAATGTAGTTCTCAGTCACCTACCTGGGCGGCATGAGCTTTAAGCTTGGCTCTCACAACCCAAGAAGTGGGGTTGAGAGTTGTGAGCTGCAGGAAGGATTCAGGTGTAGCTTAGCAGTTTAAAGTTTGCTCTTGTGGTCAAAAAGGAGGAGAGGTCCAGACGGAGCAAATCTCTAAGCAGGTTCCAGGGTGCTTTACAATGTGCATAGGCTTAAGAAAGAAAGAGTGTGTGTATAGACAGTCATAGAAAGAAATAGTTTAAAAAATAATAAAGTCTTTAAAGAGAGTAAAAGTAATAGAAAAGAAAAGAGCCACGGAAGATGGGAAACACACAGGGAGTCTGGGTTATACGTAGTATTGTGTTGATTTTGAATGCTGATGAGCAAAAGACAGCTGTTGACAGACATGGGATTGTGAGCAGGACTGCTAAACTGAACCAACCTAGATACTTTAGGGCTATCTTAACTTTAAAAAAGAAGTCAAAAATACATTTTTCAAAGGGAAGTTAAAAATGCTTTGGAGAAGAGGGTTTTTTTTAATTATTTTTATTTTTTATTTATTTTTTGCTTTTCTTCCCACAGGAGACAAGAAGCTCTGGGTCCCTTCAGGAATAATATGGATCCGGTTTGATCAAAGGAGACCTCCTGAATCTTGATAGGTGATATAGATCAACAAAGGTAATAGCTGGTCTTCCCAGGACTTGGTCATTATCTCAGATTTTCTCAGGGACACCTAAAGATGTCTTTGCCCACAGACAACAGAATGCAGTTTGAAGAACATGATGCCCACCTTCCCAAGGAGGGTATGGGAGGCTTTTATTTATTTGGTGGCTTATAAATGTGTGTTATCATTTAGGGAAATATAGGAATTTGGGATAAAAGGCAGCTATTAATCTCAAATATTTTGCATTGGCATGGATTTTGGTATATGGGTACACATTTAAAGTTAATTTTGTTACATTGTATATATGCTTTTACTCTATTGTGCTTATGCGGCTCATTTAAAAATGCAATAATTAAGAAATGAGGTTAGTAGTTAATCTATAATAATCAAACTTGTAGTCACATTACATATGTTTTCAAGGTTAAATAGGTATATTTTAGACAGATAAATGATTTTCTTTTTCCTTTGTTGTTGTCCAGGCACCCATGTCTATTATATTCATAGGAGGTATTTTGTGTAACAGCAATTTCAGGGATTTTTTAAGCTTAAAGACCTTTTGTTTATTTTAGTCATTTTCAATTTAATTTAATTAATTTATTTTAGCTTTTTAATACAGGATTTCTCTGTGTAGCCCTGACTGTCCTGGAACTCACTCTGTAGAACAGGCTGACCTCAAACTCAGAAATCTGCCTGCCTCTGCCTCCTGACATGTACCATTATGTCTGACCACACATTTAAGTTTTTTTTTATTGTTTTTCAGATAAATGATTTTCAAACACTTCAACAACCTACAAAATATGGCCTTTAAGATGTTTAATAAGCTAAGGTTTTTCATGATGAGACACATCTGCTTCTGGCAGCACCAATTTACTTCAGAGAAGTTTGCTTTCTTTGTGGCAAGATTAGCCATTTGGGTAAGAAACTGCATTTGCCTTGACTGCTTGATAGTATGTGATATAAACTGGACATGCAGGATCCACATGAAAATGACTTCTGAACTTTGTCAAAACAAGGTGGGATGATCCTTCAGGGTTCCTGCTTTATGGAAGAGTCTGCAGACATTCTACAGAGCACAGAGGAAAGCGACTGATGAATTTTGCCAATACAGGGCAGGTCAGCCCTTCAAATTTCCTGCTTCACTGTAAAATCTGTCAGATACTCTAAACCTTATAAAGATGGATGTCCCAACATTGCAGAGAAACTTTGGGTGACTATCCAGGCAACTAGATTTCTCTATTGTTAGGTAATATTAATTCCTTCTGGGGTCTTTGATGGAGTTAAAGACTAAATAATTAGAGTTATACTTATCCTTGGTTATGATAGAAAGTAAATTAGGTATACAACTTTAGAATCACTAAGATAAGATAAGATAGGCAGTGAAGTATTTTCTCTGAATTTGAATAATACAAATGGACTGAATATGGTAAATGTAATTCTTATTTTATAACATTTTTGTTGTATATAGTTTTACGTGCTAAAATTAAAACTTTTTATTTTTATTTACACAAAATGGGAACAGACCAGCAATGAACATGGATAAGCAAGTATCTCTGTAATAGGATACAGAGATATGCCCTTTGTGTATTTGACCAGAGTGCTATAGCTGGAAATTATGGTAAGTCGATTTTCACCTTTTTTAAATTTTTTTTTATTTTTTTATTTTTTAGAAAAGGATTCTCTGTGTCACAGTCCTGGATGTCTTGATTCACAGACATCTGCCCACTTCTGCCTCCTGAATACTGGGATTAAAGATATCCACCACCATGCCCCTCAGCAATTTTCAGATTCTTGAGGCACTCTTTACATTGATTTCTGATTTCCATAGTGGCTGTACCAGTTTGCACTCCTACCAGCAATGAATATGTATTCCCCTTTCTCTGCCTCCTTGCCAGCTCGGCCTGTAATTTGCTTTAATCTTGGCCATTCTAACTGGGGTGAAGTGCAATAATAAAATAGTATAATTTACATTTCCCTGGTGGTAAAAGCTATTGAGCACTTTAAAAAGGTTTCATATGTATTTGCATTTCTTTTTAGAATTTTCTGTTCAGTTCTATAGCCCATTTTTAATTGAATTATTTATTTTATTAATGTTTTGTTTTTGAAAGTTTTGTTTTTGTTTTGGTATATTGTAGGCACTAATTTTCTGTGGGATGAATAGCAAGGTATATCTTTGGTCATAAAAAGTAACTAAAAAATTCAGTTATTTTTAAGCCGGGCGGTAGTGGCGCACGCCTTTAATCCCAGCACTCGGGAGGCAGAGGCAGGCGGATCTCTGTGAGTTCGAGACCAGCCTGGTCTACAGAGCTAGTTCCAGGACAGGCTCCAAAGCCACAGAGAAACCCTGTCTCGAAAAACCAAAAAAAAAAAAAAATCAGTTATTTTTTTTATTGAGAAAAGGAGAAGAAAAAAAAAACAAGTTTCCACCTCCTCCCAGCCTCCCATTTCCCTCCCCCTCCTCCCACTCTTCTCCCCCTCCTCCCACCCTTCTCCCCCTCCTCCCACCCTTCTCCCCCTCCCCCCACTCCTTTCCCCCTCCCTCTCCAGTCCAAAGAGCCATCAGGGTTTTCTGCCCTGTGGTAAGTCCTAGGTCCTCCCTCCTCCGTCCATATCTAGGAAGGTGAACATCCAAACTGGCTAGGCTCCCACAAAGCCAGCACATTAAGCAGGATCAAAAGTTTTCAAGAAATCTTAACTAAAGTGCTTTTAATCCAGTAGAAAATAATGTGCCCAGTTAAGCGGGAGTTGATATGCTCTAGGTACATTGGATTTTTGTATGAATTACCGAAGACTGTATAATAAAAAAAAAGCATTTATTTTAAACTCATCTATAATTTAGGAGTCTCAGGAACTTATGTGGGATTCTTGTCATTGAATGTCTTATTGTCAGTATATGTCATTGCTGTATGTAAGTTATAACATTAGAGAATCTTTTAAACACCTGTCCAACGACTGGCAACAATGGGGCTAGGAAAGGATTAGAAAACAAAAGTCTATAAGTAGTCAAAGAATCAAACCATTTCAAATCCTTCATCAAAACAAAGAAAAACTGAAATGCATAAAGAAACACACACACACACACACACAAATAAATGGTTGTGAATAGGAACACCATGTTATGTGTCCGCCTCTGTGAAAACCGTGAGACCAGAGCCTGTCAGTGTAAGTAAGGGTCATCACTACGGAGCCTTGGTTGTCCTGGACATGTCTATGCAGCCGCGAACTCACAGAGGTGCACCTGCCTCTGCCTCCTGCGGGCTGTAACTAACGGCGTGCGCCACCACAGCAAGCCCTTTGCCGCGCCAGCCTGTTCCGTTCTTAAAGGTCCTATCGAGACATGACACGGGTCATGGCTGACAGCGGCAGTTGACTTCCTATCAAAATTGGTGGCTAATGACCTCCTAACTGAAGGGCTCTGTGTTTGGGGGCTCTGCTTATACTTCGGTGTGGTGCGCATGGCTTTGGAAGTTAAATGGGTGACGTGGTTCCCCTCCCCCCACGGCCTCCCACTCTGCAGCGGAAGTGTAACCCCCCTGTGACCCCCCCAGCGGCACACAGCCGGAAAGCAAGTGTGGCCTGACATGCTGCGCACGCGCCTCCTCTTCGTGAGGAACTTCGGGCCAGCGAGGATTCCGCCTGAGAGGCGCCTCTCGGCCGCTGGTCGTCATCGTTGGCGCAGCGGCCACCCGTTTGCACCCACCGCGGAGGACTGACAGGTACCGAATTTTTAGACACTCTTGAGAAATTAGTGTCCCTAGGTGTGTTGGCCGTTATTGTTTTTTAATCCCTTGAGGTACGGAGCATCCCGGTGGCCTCTAGAATTGTCACCTCAGCCGTGTGGACGTAGCATACGGCGACGCTCTCGGGCTCATGGCGGGCCCTGTGGCTGGGAGGCCGGATTCTTGATGTCCACGTTAAATTAGGGTGGTAATGGAGTCCTATGGTATGGGCTGTGGCGGGGAGGCCCGATTCTTGGTGTCCACGTTAAATTAGGGTGGCAATGGAGTCCTATGGTATGGGCTGTGGCGGGGAGGCCCGATTCTTGGTGTCCACGTTAAATTAGGGTGGCAATGGATTTGTTAGGCATGGCCTGTGGCCTGGAGGCCAGATTCTTGGTGTCTGAAATGAAGGTGACAATGGAGTTGTAGGCTATGGCCAGTGCCAGGGAGGCTGAATTCTTGGTTTTCACATTAAATTAGGGTGGCAATGGAGTCCTATGGTATGGGCTGTGGCGGGGAGTCCGGATTCTTGGTATCCACATTAAATTCGGGTGGCAATGGAGTCCGTTGGTATGGGCTGTGGCAGGTAGGCCCGAGTCTCGGTGTCTACATTAAATTAGGGTGGCATTGGAGTCCTATGGTATGGGCTGTGGCAGGTAGGCCCGATTCTTGGTGTCCACGTTAAATTAGGGTGGCCATGGGGTCCTATGGCATGGGCTGTGTTGGGAAGGCTGGATTCCTGGTTTCCACATTAAATTAGGGTGGCAATGGAGTCCTAAGCAGACAGGAAAACCACAACAGTTCATAATTGCCACTTCCTATTGCTGACAGGGCATGTTTTTTTTTTTTTGTTTGTTTTTTTTTTTTTTTTTTTTTTTTTTTTTAAGTGTCCTGACTTGCCGTTATGATGGACTGGAGTTTAGAGGAGGCTTGGAAGCGGACAGATGATATTATTGAGAGTGTTCAGCAGCAACCCCCTCCACTGAAACCCACGTCTTGTGGGGAAAAATCTCTTCAGGAAAAACTGTATGACATTTATGTGGAGGAGTGTGAAAAGGAGCCAGAAGCAGAGGGCCTTCGAAGCAATGTCAACTTGCTAGAGAAGCTTATGAAGAGAGAGCCATTGCCATGTTTAGTGGTCAGCCTGTACCCAGAAAACCAGGGCTATTCTCTCATGCTCAAGGATAAAGATGGAGTCCTTATAGAGCCCTATCCAGGGCCGTATGTAGGACAGAAACTGCTTGAATATTTGGATGCTGAAGAGTTACCTTCCTTTCTGATTGATATTCTGGAAAAGTCTCCTGTGAATGTTTTTCACAGTGGCTGTGTCATAGCAGAAATCCGAGACTACAGGCAGTGTGGTGACATCTACCCTCCCGAGGAGCCTGCTGCAGAGGCTGCTGTGTCCTCTCCTGCTTGCCAAGTCCGGCATATTCTCTTACGTCCAACGATGCAGTCTCTAGTAAGCGATGTCGAGTCCATGACAAGTGACAGCAGTCAGTGGACCCAGGAAGCAAAACTGGAGCTTGAGAGCCAACTGATCTTAGCTACAGCAGAGCCACTGTGTCTGGATCCTTCTGTTGCTGTCACCTGCACGGCCAACAAATTGCTGTTTAATGAGAAGAAGATAATGATAGCCTCCATGAAAAAATCCTTCATGGGTCATGATTGGTCCTGTCTAGACCTGGAGGAAGAAAAGCATGCATGTACATCTCCTCCTGATGTTGCAACAATGATCGCTTGCAGAAAACGAGCAGAGATCAAACCAGGTGACCCATACGATCTGAAGATCCCTGAAGCAGGAAAGTGTGTAGATACATGGAAGCAGAAACCCTGTGAACTGGTGGCCCCTTCAGAGGTGGATGTGCAGAAATACGCTAAAGGGAAGCAGTCTGGGCCCCATGGCGATGACTCAGAATCCACAGCCTGGCCAGATGACTCAGAATCCACAGCCTGGCCAGATCCTGAGGTAACATGTGGTTATTTATTTGATTATGAAAAGGGCTGTCATCCATGGGAAACAGAGCCAAGTGTGATGCAGTCCCTTAGTGACCCATTTTTTTCTTCTGAAATAGGGTCACCGACAGAGGGCAGATGTGATAGTCAGATGCTTCTTCCCCAAGTTGCCCTAAGTGGTTGTTTACTTGGTTCTATAGCTGGGGGAAAGATTGAGTCTGGGAAGGCAACGGATGTGTGCCAAGGGTCTGCCCAGAGCCAGGCTGAATGCCTAAGCAAAGAGCTGCAGGGATCCAATGACTCCATCTGTCTTGGCCAGCCCTCCCAAGGGATGAAGGCCAATTCCCCATCAGTGACATCCCCAGTCTTAGAGACAAGAGTGAAGAGCCCAGCTCCACTGTTCACACTACCCTCCACCTCAGATAAGGGCTCTTCAGCACCCAATCCTCCCTCAATAGCAGTCAGAGGTAGGAAGTTTCCAAGACTTGCTCCTTCTCTCCAATCAGCTAGTCTTCCTCAGCAAACTTTGTGGGGAATGAGCAGTATCAATACCCTTGCTGCAGCTGTCCAGCCCTCTGCCAGCTCATCAGAAAGCCATCCAGTCACCCAGAGCCCCAGCAGTGGCACTGCCCAAAATGTTACCAATTTGTTTAGCCTAGCACAGGGATCCCCTGGTTTGAAGAGAGGTTCACCCCAGGTGCAGAGCTTCCCCACTAGTGCCCCAGCATTTACAGAAACCTCTTCCAGAGACGTTCTGTCTCCTATAGGTCAGATGCCCAGTACCCAGACCAGCACACCACAGGGCTCTGTGCAATTAATTCTAAAAAGTACTTCAGGCCCCATAGCTGTCAGGATTCCAACTGGCACTGTCATTTTTCGCCCAGAGTCACAAACACAGCAGCCACAGCAACCACACCAACAGCCACAGTCATGGCTGTATCCACAGCCAGAGCTGCAGCAGTCCCAGCAGCTCCAGCAGCTGCAGCAGTCCCAGCAGCTGCAGCAACTGCAGCAGTCCCAGCAGTCCCAGCAGCTCCAGCAGTCCCAGCAGCTCCAGCAGCTGCAGCAGTCCCAGAAGTCCCAGCAGCTCCAGCAGCCCCAGCAGCTCCAGCAGTCCCAGCAGCTCCAGCAGATGCAGCAGCTCCAGCAGCTCCAGCAGCTCCAGCAGCTGCAGCAGCTCCAGCAGCTGCAGCAGTCCCAGCAGCTCCAGCAGCTGCAGCAGTCCCAGCAGTCCCAGCAGCTCCAGAAGCTGCAGCAATCCCAGCAGCTCCAGCAGTCCCAGCAGCTCCAGCAGCTGCAGCAGTCCCAGCAGCTGCAGCAGCTCCAGCAGTCCCAGCAGCTCCAGAAGCTGCAGCAGTCCCAGCAGCTGCAGCAGTCCCAGCAGCTGCAGCAGTCCCAGCAGCTGCAGCAGTCCCAGCAGTCCCAGCAGCTCCAGCAGCTCCAGCAGTCCCAGCAGCTCCAGAAGCTGCAGCAATCCCAGCAGCTCCAGCAGTCCCAGCAGCTGCAGCAGCTCCAGCAGTCCCAGCAGCTCCAGCAGCTGCAGCAGTCCCAGCAGCTGCAGCAGCTCCAGCAGTCCCAGCAGCTCCAGAAGCTGCAGCAGGCCCAGCAGCTGCAGCAGTCCCAGCAGCTGCAGCAGGCCCAGCAGCTGCAACAGTCCCAGCAGCTCCAGCAGTCCCAGCAGCTCCAGCAGCTCCAGCAGTCCCAGCAGTCCCAGCAGCTCCAGCAGCTGCAGCAGTCCCAGCAGTCCCAGCAGTCCCAGAAGCTCCTGCAGCAGTCCCAGAAGCTCCAGCAGCTCCAGCAGCTCCAGCAGCTCCAGCAGCTCCAGCAGCTCCAGCAGTCCCAGCAGCTGCAGCAGCTCCAGCAGTCCCAGCAGCTGCAGCAGCTCCAGCAGTCCCAGCAGCTGCAGCAGCTCCAGCAGTCCCAGCAGCTCCAGCAACTGCAGCAGTCCCAGCAGTCCCAGCAGCTGCAGCAGTCCCAGCAGTCCCAGCAGCTCCAGCAGCTGCAGCAGTCCCAGCAGTCCCAGCAGGCCCAGCAGCCCCAACAGCCCCAGCTGCTCCAGCAGCCCCGGCAGCTCTGGCAGCCTTGGCAGCCCCGGCAGCTCTGGCAGCCCTGGCAGCCCCGGCAGCCCTGGCAGCCCTGGCAGCCCCAGCAGCCACAGCAGTCCCAGAAGCCCTGGCAGCCCTGGCAGCCTCAGCAGCCACAGCAGTCCCAGAAGCCCTGGCAGCCCTGGCAGCCTCAGCAGCCACAGCAGTCCCAGCAGCTCCAGCAGCCCCAGCAGCCTGAGCAGCCCCAGCCTTTGTATGTGTTCATTCCAAAACAGCATCAACTACCTAGGGCTCCTATCCCTCCAGAGCCAGCACCACAAACTTACCAGGGCAGCCAGGGAGCTAGCGTTCAGCAATGGGCAGTGCCAACTCAGCAAACTGGTCTCTTTAACCTTGCTGAGGCCAGGAGGGTTTGCCAACCTCAGACAACTGTGGTGTGCCAGGTGGGTTCTAGCCAAAGTCCTGGGCAGATCCTTCCTTCACAAAGTTTCCAGCACCCTACTGCCCAGGTACAGCAGCTATGGGCTTGGGGCCAGAATGTGCAGCTGAGATTGCTGCCACATACTGTGTCTGTGCCCAGAGCAGCCACTCAGCCTAGTCATCAGGGCCACACAGGTGGCCAGCACAGACATACAGAGAGTGGAGGTCCACCAACCACCCCAAAGTCTTAAGTCTTGCCTATACTCCCTTTCTCAAAATTGCAACAATATACTTAAATTTAATAACTTAGCAATAATTGAGAGGTGTATTTGTAAATGATCATTAAAAACAAACACATTTTGCTGTTTTAACAAAAAAAAATTAGAATGAGTTTTGTCTTCAATGACTTTTTTTTTTACTCTCTCCATCAAAGACAGGGTTTTTCTGTGTAGCCCTGGCTGTCCTGGAACTCACTCTGTAGACCAGGCCAGTCTTAAGTTCACAGAAATCCTCCTGCCTCTGCCTCCCCGCAAGTGCTGGGATTAAAGGTATGCCTACGCCACCACTGTTGAGGCTGTTTTAACAATTTTATAGTCACAGCTCAGTATTAGAAAGCACAGTCCCAATGCTGTGCCGCATGCTTCTAGAACTAATTCATTTGTTTTCGGGACTGAAACGCTGCACCCCTAAACCATAAAATCCCCCATTTCCTGTCCCCACCCCTGGCTGCTTATGCCTCCAGGAGTCTGAGTGCTCCCAGTACCTCACATGTGTGGAACCATGAGGTGCCTATTATATCAGACAGTCTTTTTCACTTGACATGATGTCCCCAAGGCTCGTGCATGTTGTGCCTTGTGACAGATTTGTAAAAATGATTTTCCTGTTAAATATGTAAGGAACTGACTTGTGAACCAGGAGAAATGTCTTTCAGGAGAACTTAGTTTGTCCTTCTTAGTTTAAAAGGCCTGCATGCAGCATCTGAAATGCGATTGCTGCGAGCCCGCTGGAAAAACTAATCCCAAAGGAGACCAGAACAAAGGAAAGTCGTCACACTGAAATGTGTCCGCCCTAGACAGGCACCCTGTGCAAGGGAGTCGGTGGCAGATTTGTTTATGGCCCTCCCAGCCCTCGGAAGGTTTCCCAGCACTCGGGGCTCTGGCCAACCCCAGCTCTCCTCCAGACCCTGCCACTGGCCTGGAAGAGGCTGTCTGGGATGGCTTGCTGTGGTGCTCCTTGGGAGGCCATTTACCTATTTTAGAACATTCTAGGATACTTGCACCAAGGGAATAAGCACTTGGAAATAACATTTACTGCTCTGCTTCTCCAGTGCCCACAGCCTTCTGAGCTGTAAAGTGGACTGTCGTCCTCCTTCTCCTTCTCCCCCTCCTTCTCTCCCTCCTCCTCCTCTTCCTCCTCCTCCTCCCCCTTCCTCTCCCCTACTCCTCTTCTCCATCCTCCCCCTTCCCCCTCCTCTCCCCCTCCTCTACCTCTTCCCCTTTCCCCCCTCCTCCTTCCCCCCTCCTCCCCCTTCCTCTCCCCTACTCCTCCTCCCCCTCCCACTACCCTCTCCTCCACCTCTTCCCCTTCCCCCCTCCCCCTCTTCCCCTTCCCCCCTTCCTCCCCTTTTCCTTCCTTTTTCCCCTCTCCCCCTCCTCCTCCTCCCCCCACCCCCGTTTATCCTTCCCCAGTTGTTCAGCTCATTTCAGTTTTCCTGTTTCAATGACCTGAACTGCTCCATCTCTTTTGATCTGTTCCCTTCAGAGAGTCGAGGTGTGCTGGGCTGGAGAGATGGCCTGGCCCTTAAAGGCTAGGCTCACATCCAAAACAGGAGAGAGTCAAGGGGTGATCAGTTCTGTAGGGTTACCCACACCAAGGTAACATTTCCGTTACCGTGATCCTTTCGCATTTATGACATTGGCAGCGCTGTGCAGTCAGCCCCTCTGTCTGTATGCCAACCATGCTCGGCACTTCAAAAGAAGTCCCGGGCCTCTTAGGCACAAAGGGGGAAGGCTTCCTCCCCTCCCCCCAGCCACTTTGCTTTGTGGCCCTATAGATTTAATTGTTCTTAGTGTTTATAGTGTATGACTTATACAGTGTTTGGTACAACGTTGTACATCTTGTGTCTGCCTTTTTGCCTGGCATGTGTTTGATGTGTATTCGTCTTGTACTATGCACCGGCACTTGGAGCCTCTTTGGCACATTCCCTGTGTATGGCCTGACCTGTTTATCTGTGTTTGGGCTGTTGCCATCTTTTGGCTGCTGTGGGTAGTGGTGCTGCCATCATTCAGACACAGGTGTTATTTTGCTGTTTGTTTTGTTCCTTTGTAACTCTTAAGGATAGTCTGCCTACATGAAGTCTGCCTTTGTAAGGGCACATGTATGTTTGTTTGCCTTTTGCCCTAAGAAGTGGAAACACGGCCTGTCCATTCTGAAAGAGATTAGCGAAGGGACGGTGATGTCACTGGCATAAACCATGCTGGGCTTCCGCGGTTGCTCTTCAACAAAGATTTGGCCTCCTTCAAGCCTGCTGGTTCCAGTGGCCACCAGAGTGACAGCGAGCAGACGGAAGCATCCTGGACAACACCAGGAGTGGAGCCTGCACTCGAAAGAAGTGACATGGTCCAGTGAGCAGTTACAAAGGACTTAGCTCAGCCTCTGAGCCCAGCAGATCTAACCTCAGTGTGCTGCCAGTTTTGGTGTCCTTCCTCCCTTTGCTCTGTAACCAGTCCATTCAGGTACAATAAGCAGAATGTTTTGCTTGAGAGATGTGTCCTTTGATTTCAGACAGGCAAATAAATTAATCTTTGTTTCCAATTTCCATTTAGTGGCATCTGTTTATTTCCCTGGAATTATTTCTACCCTGCTCTCAGTATGATGTATTTTTACCATTGAGACTATTATCTGGCTATAATTTATTTTTAAACATAATTCTTTGGGAATTTTATGCCATGCATCCCAATTCTTCTCACCTCTTAGTCTCTCCTTATTTGTCCCTCACCCCTGTAGCCTGCTCCCCAAGAGAATACCCCCAAATCAATTAAAAACAAAACCAAACTCACCCCCTCCCGTCATTCCAACACCTCATCACTCATCCTAGAGGCAGTGGGTGCTGCACTGTGTCAGGCAGTGGACCCTTTTGTGCAGTCAGCCCCACTCACAAATGTTCATTACTGTCAGTCATTGGTCTGGGTCAAGGCCTCTGGTGCTCCATCATCACTGGACCCTCCCCGAATTTCCTCTGGGACATCCTGCTGTCGCCCTGAGTCATGAGATTCTGCTGTTATTGTTCCTCAGGACCGGTTCCTTCACACACTCCAGATGGGGTAGATGTTAGGGTGAGCCACCTCAAGGCCCAGGTGGTAGCTGAGCTGGTTTTGTCTGGGCTCTGGGATTACCCCTCTCAGGCAAGGGGTAGAGCCAACTCTTTTAGGGTCATGCCACAACCTTGGTGAGGAGTGCAGCCATCTTGAGTGGGGGAGGGGGCAGCTCTCCTGCTGCGGTGCCCAGTGAGAGGGAGGGCCAGCCATCCCAGGTCCAGTAAGGGGTTAGGCCAGCTCAGCAGAGCCTCCGATTTCAACATGCATGTTTCTTATGACCCCCTGTGGTAACATGGGCCGTGGACATCACCAAAGTCCCCAACTGCAGCAGGAACATGGATGTTACCATGGCCCTGGTGGCAGCACAGGCCACTTGAGTTAGTATGGTCCAGTGGCAGCAAGGCCCTCAGACACCAACATGGTCTCAAGTGACTGTCAAGATACTGGGCATCTGCCCAGCCTCTGGTGGTAACAGCAGCCACAGACATCAATCCAGACTCTGGAACTGGGTACATTTTATGATTTCACTTGATTTTAGTGTTATGAGAACCTGGAATGTCTTTCTTCTTCTTTTTTTAGACAATGTTTCTCATGGTTCTGGTCATCTTGGAGCTCACTGTGTAGACCAGGCTGACTCACAGAGATCTGCCTGCCTCTACCTCCTGAGTGCTGAGACTAAAGGCATGTGTCACCACTGCCCAGCTTCTCTTTCCTGATTCAAGATGAATTCTTACTCATTATTCAAAATTGGTTTGCTTGTGTGTGTGTGTGTGTGTGTGTGTGTGTGTGTGTGTGTGTGTGTGTAAGTGTAGGTATTTGTAGCAATCAGGGACCTGCTTTTGGGACCTGACTTATACCTTTTTGAGGTGGAGTCTCTCTTGCTGCTTTTGCTATGCTGTGTACTCCAGGGGAGAGGACTCTGGGGCTCCAGGGTCATTCTCCTGTTTCCACCCCTCATCTCATATTAAAGAGCACTGGGATGACAGCTGTTGGCCAGAACATCTGGATTTTTTTTAAATATTTTATTTATTTATTATGTGTACAATATTCTGTCTGTGTGTATGCCTGCAGGCAAGAAGAGGGCACCAGACCTCATTACAGATGGTTGTGAGCCACCATGTGGTTGCTGGGAATTGAACTCAGGACCTTTGGAAGAGCAGGCAATGCTCTTAACCACTGAGCCATCTCTCCAGCCCCAACATCTGGATTTTTATGTGAGTTTTGGGAATGAAACTTGCTTGTGTGGCTAGCTCCTTGTGTGACTTTTACCTCTTGAGATATCTCTCTGGTCTCAAATTATTTTTTAATTTATTTATTTTCAAAATTAGTTTTTCAAAAGCCATGCCTTTGAAATAATTTCAAAGTATGTTGATAGTGAGAGGGTTATATGAACACAGGTGGACCAGAATTCTTCAACAGGTTACACAGAAGATGCCATCACAAGTGAGCATCCAGTAACATCCAGGTAGCCAGGGGGTGCCTGGCCAAAAAGGGCCTTTGTCACAGGGGATATTGAGAACAAGCTGATTCCTTGAAGATACTGGAAGGGAGTGCCTTTGCCATACAGTGCTGTGAGCATCTTATTGGAAGCCTGGTGTGGTGGCATGTGACCATAATCTCAACAGTTTGGAGGCTGATACAGGAAGATCAGTAGTTGGAGGCCAGTCCAGTTGGATACTGAGATCTCATCTCACAGCAACAACATAGGATGTAACTTGAGCCCCATATGTAACTTAAATTTTCTCATAGCCACATTTTAAAAATTAAAAGCAAACAATAAAACAAGAGAATTACTTCTCAATAAAATTTACTTGGCCCAGCCTAGTACATCTATAATATTACCACTTCTATTTTATCAATATTTACAAATTCTCAATGAGATCTTTTATATTTTTAGACTCAGTGTTCTAACTCTAGACATTGTCTCAACTGTGGTGCTAAATTTTCATAAACTGTACTTGCTATGCAGCTGGACTACTAGCTCAGTTTGTTAAGGGTGTGCTTGCATTGCAAGCACGGTGAACTGAGTTCGATATCCCAGAAACCACACGAGAAAGGAAAAAGAAAACAAAAGAAGAGCGGAACTGGCATAGTGGTGCAGTGGCAAGCAGGTCTCTGGGGCAGCTTACTTCACAAGTGACAGGCTGAAGGCCTCGCTTAAAAAAATAGGTAGATGTTACCTGGAAGAGACCGCTGAGGGCATCCTCTAGCTTCCATGTGGCCATGACTCCTGACACATAAACACACACAAAAGTGCATGATATGAATTTAGATTTGTAGAAAACTTACAGTTGAAATGTAAATTCAGGGGACCGGAGAAATGGCCCAGTGGGTAAGAGTGCTTGCTGCTGCTTTTGCAGAAGACCCAAATTATGTTCTTAGCACCCATGCCATGTGGTTTACAACTGCCTGTAACTGCAGCTCCAGGGGATCTGACTCCCTTCTCCTGGTTTCTTCAGTATGTGCAGGCATGTGTCCATACAGACACACATGTATGCATAAACAATCTTCATTACAAAGGAAGAAAATGCAGATTCATTTCTCAAACATACTTATAATTTTCCTGATAAGTGAATCAAGTATCAATTTTTAAATTTTGTTTTTGGTTTTTCAAGACAGGTTTTCTCTGCATAGCCCTGGCTGTTCTGGCACTCACTTTATAGACCAGGCTGCTCTAAACTCAGAGAGCCACCTGCCCCCGCTTCCCGAATGCTGGGATTAAAGGTGTGTGCTACCATCTGCTGCAATTTTTAGGTTTTCAAATAATTGCAGGTAAGCAAAATTTAAAATTAGCTCTTTGCTTTCTCTAGCTTCCTTTTAAGTGCTTCTTAGCCACATGTGGTTAATGGCTTTTTTTTCTGGGCAGTGTCACTGGCATTCAGAAAGGATGAAGGAGCAAAGTAGAATACAGAAACAGTCTCAAGCACGAACTTGGTGCCAGATCCTGAGATTCGAGTTGATCACTGAAGCTCACTGTAACAGTGATGACCCCTATACTGGGGTGAACTTGAAATCCTTACAGTCTGTGGTCACCTGTGCTGTGTTCTGCAGAAACCAAGGGGACCCAGGCATGGAGCAAGGAGGGTAAAACAAAATGGTTTGAAAAGCTCTACATAATCATATGCAAAATGCCCAGGAAGGGGACCATAACTATCCTAGCCGTTAACCAAAACTCATCTAAGTCCACCTTGCCAAGGGGCATGGGAGGCTAGGGAATGAGAGAGAAGGGGGTGCTCCTTCTATTTTTGATTTTTTTCTTCCAGTACTCTTGTTTATCTGTCTTCCAGATCTCCAGTTCCCTCTGCACAGCTGATATCACATCAGTCATGAGTGACAGGAGGTTAGCTCCAGGAGATAGTGACCAATAGTGCCAACATCTGTGTACTGCTTCTGATTTTATTAATCATGTTACACTAATGCAGTGTGAAATAGCAGGCCTAAGGAACAATGGGCTGTCTTGATCAGGTCCCTGAAACAGTCTAAAGATAATGGTGGCGGTTAACTGCTGACCTGGATATAAAGACAGTGGCTGGGGTAGACTCCAGATAGGTCAGCTTCCCAATCTTCTCCAAACCAGGGCGTAAGGGACAATGGGAAAAACTGCTCCGTGCTCCTAGGGAGCTCAGATTAAAGCAACTTCAAGACTTCATCTCCAAGGGACCATATGCAGAATACTGCCACACTTTCCCCTGGTAAACTTTTCAACAACTTTAAGGGTACTTAGGCCCCTATGAATATTTTTGTGTTTTACACATCTATTTGGACTGAATTATGGGTAAAAATGGGCTTCCAAGAACAGCATATCCTTTTCCATGAAGTGCTTACACTGGGAGAGGTATAAGGGATGGGCAACAGGTAGCGGAGAGATATAAGCCCCATGCCTGCTGGGACTGGGGTCTTGGCTGTTCAGCTAGACCCACTTTTCACCCATAAAGTGTTCGTTCTTTCTTGCTTGCTTGTTCTAATTAAACTCTTCGCTGCCTTACCTATTACTGTATTCTATCTGAATTCTTCTCTTTTGGGAACATAAGAACCAAGATTGCCGCTGGGATGGAGATCTGAGAAAACTAAACACCTCCCCACAGCAATGGAAGGTGGATTGCGGCTAGCACGAAACTCACTACATTAGCCTCTCTACTTTCATGTACAGTCGAAACTGTAGGTATGTTATCCACACATGCACACACGCAGCTCCTCGAACACCAAGTCTCTGAGGTTCTAAGACCCTCACGAACACACTTTTCCCCATCCAGCCTTCACCTGCTGGACCCTAGCCCTTGGCTTGCCCTTCCGGCTTCCACTGCCTGCCTCAGCGGCAGGCAGCAAAGGGTGTTCGAGTTAATTGTTAAATTCAGTTCAACAACTTCCTCATTAGGGACAAATTACCTGAGTTTGAAATCTGCTAATTTTCCAATCAGAGTGAGTGTTTGCACTTGTGATTTGGAAATAATTACCATATGGTAAAAGCAAAACCTATGTGGGGATTAAAGTAAAGGCGAGGGAGGACAGGAGCTTATTTTGACGCCTTTCCTGGAAGCCACGCTAGCATTTGCAGATTAGCTGAGTTACCTAGTGGTTGGCTGAGAAAGCTCACCTCTGATGCTTTTTGGCAAAGGCTGTTCCCTTCCTATATAAAAGCTCCTGAAAGATGACCATGACCTTTGATGAGAGAGTGGTGTGGCCGGAATTGGGCCATGGAAAAAGAAGAACCTTTTGAATTTGGCTATTTAATCTAAAACTACCCCTATATGCTTAAGAGGTTTGTTGTCAACCTGAGGCTTCTGGGTGGGTGACAAATTCTTTCCTTGGGCGTGGAAGCTGCGAGTCTACATGTCCTCTGGGTGAGCATATAACCTAGCAGGGAATTGGAAGGGTTAGGGATGTAATTGCGACTGGAGTTGTCGCAGTTCCAATTGATGGAGCACACTCCTGTTCAAGCGTTTGGAAACCCCCAGAAGAGGAAACCTTTCAGGTCATTTGTAAGCCAAGCCAGAGCATCTCCCCCTGAGACACAGCTTCTGAAGCCAGGAACCAGGACAGCGCTCAGCTCCTCCTCCAAGAGCTGCTTCTCCCTCGTCTGAGAGGGCAGCCAAGCTGGCACTCACATTTCGGTTTGCACCTCAGCTGCCAGGAAATTCAGTCGAATCTGAAACTCAGGTCTCTGAGTTTAGATCAATGTTTAGCATTGTCGGCATTCCTTACTCATTTCTTTTGAAGGGATTGTTTGGCTTTGTTTTGTGTTTTTGAGACAAGGTTTCCATAGCCCAGGCTGGCCTGGAACTCCTTGTGATCCACTTCTCTCAGGCTCCTGAGTACAGGGCTACAAACATGAGCCACCACACCCAACCCTTGCTTTTTTTAACTTCAATTTTACTAGTTCTT
This sequence comes from Microtus oregoni, assembly GCF_018167655.1. NCBI lineage: Eukaryota > Metazoa > Chordata > Mammalia > Rodentia > Cricetidae > Microtus > Microtus oregoni. The sequence continues at coordinate 64,646 of NW_024544968.1, forward strand.
TTTGACTTTGCCACAGACTTCTTTAGGTACTCCCCCCAACAAAGACCCGTGGGAACTGAGAACCAGGCTCAACATATGTATAGATAGCAGTAGCTCCTGTTTATGCATACATGTGGCCTCTGACCCTTTACTAACCTATTAGAAACTTCTACTAGGGCTTCTCCCCAGAGCTCCTGCTCTTTCATTCTTGAGACAGAACTGCTTGTCTCAGGCATCCCAGATGGGACTCTCAAGCTCCTATGTGTAACGCAGCTGAGGCTGACTGTGAGCTCTTGGTCCCCCTGTCTCCAGGTCGCCTCAGTGCTGAGATTACAGGTTTGTAGCACACATTGGGCTTCACAGTAGGTCTCACCCTTCTTTACAAATGAAGAGACTGTGACCGGGATAGGACTGTGAGGCAAGGAAGCTGTTAAGTGGCGCACTAACAAGCAGACAGACTCCTGTCTGCTTCCCAAGTCTATGCCCTATGTCTGGGCATATACCTCTGAATGAGACCATGGGTCTCAATTTACTGGCATACTATATATGTATCCCATTTTATGTTTTCCAATGCCTGCTTTCAAACACGTGACTCCAGGTGCTTTGGATGGCTCTTAACAACTCTCTGTGCTCTCATTTAATAAAACTGATGATCCGGTTACAAATTCCTCTCGGCTAGTAGGATGGTGGCCAGGGAAGGGAGACATAGATCTTCCCCAGGGGAAAGGTCCTTTAAGGCCAGATCTGGTGCTGTGGTCCCAGGCTGGCCTAGAACTTATGGTCTTGCCATTTCAGCCTCCCGTAGGCTGGGATTACATACAGATGTTTAAGCAACCTTGCCTGCACCAGCCTGTGTTCTACTTTAAACTGGGTTTCTCCTCCTCTATGACCACTCTCAGGATGGCCCTGTGTTCCTCCACACTGCGCCTCAGTGATGCCCGAGGCCCCTTTTCTGCATTCTGAAGGCCTATCAGTGAGAATCAGTGGGAATCAGGAGATCACTGAGAAAGGTGTTTTGGTTTTGAGCCACCGCAGGCCCCGCAGAGCCTCGAGGTGTTTCACGATCAAATATCTCTAAGCCACTAGGGGGCACCAGACTCCAGGTTCGCTCGCCCTGCAACCCCAGAGAGCATTTGTAAAGCTCACCAAAGAATCTTCCCCAAAGCAATTCCCAGGATTCCAGGGAGCGCATCTCTGTAGTTCTGCCAGAGTCTGGGCGGGGAGATGCCAGCATCCCCTTCCGGTCGGCCTCCCTCCTGGCCCGAGCTGCCCCCTGACCCGCGACCTCCGCACTCCTCTACACACACCACGTGGTTTGGCAGCGTCAAACAGCTGCGCAGGCCTCTGCTCTTCCCGATCATTCTCCCACTCGCTGGACAAGGAAGCAACGTCTCACCAGGAGCACAACCATTCCCTCTCCCTGTCCTCTAGTGTCAACTGAGCCTGCAAAAGAGTGGGACCTGGTGATGGAGGGAAGAGTTGGAAAGAAACAGCTGGTTCTGCTGGCTCTTCAGAGTCTCTTCATTGGGACATGTTTGCAGGCTGGTTGCAGCCTATGTGCACAGGAATGTGTACACACATGCACACACACACACACACACACACACACACACACACACACAGAGAGAGAGAGAGAGAGAGAGAGAGAGAGAGCGCTTTGCTACCTTCCCTGTGTTTGCCTACTTAGGATCTCTGACTTTGCCCTCCCCCTTTCCAGTGGGAAAAGAAAAAAAAAAGAAATCAGAAACCTAAGGATGGAGGGGGTAAATTTTTTTCTTCTAAAAATTTGTATTATATTTATTTATTTATTTGTGTGTGCACACAAATGAATGTGCACGTGGTCAGAAAACAACTTACAGGAATCAGTTCCATTCTTCCACCATGTGGATCCCTTGTATTGACCTCTGGTCCCCAGGCTTATCCTTTGGGTCATCTCCCTGATCCTGGGCAGTTTTTCAAAAGACTGTTTTGGGCAATCTCAACAAATTCTAAGTGTTTATTCGGGACTTGTAGTAGCAGTTAGGGGGGGTGTTGCAGAAGGCAAATGTTTTGGTCTCTGGTCCCTTTAAGGGACAAGCCACGCCCACTCCCCCATGATCCCCCAACCCCGTCCCCCCCCCCCCCCCGCCATCTTGAATCTCTCTTACTGTCCTCTTGGCTTGTGCACGCGTCTGTCTCTCTTTCTCTTCTCTCTCTCTCTCTCTCTCTCTCTCTCTCTCTCTCTCTCTCTCTCTCTCTCTCCCTTCTCCCTTTCCCCTCTATAACCCCGTGAATAAATATTAAATCTTACTCTACGTGTGTCTATCCATGTCTCTGTCTGCTGTCCACCCGCCCCTGCTGCGAGCCGCTCCAGGGGTTCAGGGGTTCAGCACGGGGACCCACTGTGAGCTCGCTGTCCGCTCACACCTGCCCGCTTGGGTGGCTCTCCTGGGAAACTGTGAGTCTCTGCCTTGGGACTGGCTGCTCCCAGAGCTCCTTGCCCGCCTACAACCGCTTGGGACTCTCCAGCATCCCCAGCCGCTAGCTGCTCGGGGAGCCGTCCGGGGATTTAGGAACAAAAGTGGGTATAGCAGAAGGCAAATGTTTTGTTGAAGTTGTGTAAGAGGTTATGTAAACATGGCTTTAGAACAAAGCTCTTAATGCTTTGTCCCCCCCCACTTCAGGGTAAGTCTTGGACCAGAAGTGGCCCGGTACAGAACTCTTGTCACTTTTCCCCCTGGAGGTGAGTCTAGGAGAGTGAAGTGGGCGATGTAAACGAGTGTTATTTACAGCTATGCATCTCTTCATGTTGTCTGAGAAACTAGAGCTTTTAAAATGATTATTGTCATTGTTAGGAAAGTACGACTTTTGGAGCTTCCATTCTGGAGGTCTTTATGGTTACAGGAATGGTAAGGTCTGGGGAGGGGATAGAAGAGAGAAGAGGGGGAAGGGAGAAGGAAGGAGACAGGGAGGGAGTCAGAGACAGAGGGACACACATACACACAGAAAAGGGATAGGAGAGAAAGGAGAGGGATAGGAGAGAAAGGAGAGAGACAGGAGAGAGAGAGAGAGAGAGAGAGGGGGGGGGGGGGGGGGGAAGGGAGGGAGGGAGGAGGGAGGGAGGGAGGGAGGAGAGAGTGGACAGAGGGAAAAAGAAGGAGTGTTATAGTTTGAATAAAAATGGCCCCCATAGGCCCACAGTGAGTGGCACTATTAAGTATAACCTTGTTGAAGAAGGTGTGGCCTTGTTGGAGGAAGTGTGGCTCCCAGTCTCTTTTCCTGCTGTCTGCCAAT
>NW_024544969.1:0-65894 GCF_018167655.1 Microtus oregoni
TGGGTGCTGAGTCCTCAGGGTGCTGGGTGCTCAGTGCTCGGGGTGCTCGGTGCTCAGTGCTCAGGGTGCTCAGTAGCTCAGCATGCTTTGTGCTCAGTGCTCAGGGTGCTGGGTGCTCAGTACTCAGGGTGGTGGGTGCTCAGTACTCACGGTGCTGGGTGCTCAGTACTCGGGGTGCTGGGTGCTCAGTACTCAGGGTGCTGGGTGCTCAGTACTCAGGGTCCTCGGTTCTCAGTACTCAGGGTGCTGGGTGTCCATTCTCGGGGTGCTGGGTGCTCAGTGCTCGGGGTGCTGTGTGCTCAGTGCTCAGGGTCCTCGTTGCTCAGTACTCAGGGTGCTCAGTACTCAGCGTGCTTTGTGCTCAGTGCTCAGGTTGCTGGGAGCTCAGTACTCAGGGTGGTGGGTGCTCAGTGCTCGGGGAGCTCGGTGCTCAGTACTCAGGGTGCTGGGTGCTCAGTACTCAGTGCTCGGGGTCCTGGGTGCTCCGTGCTCGGGGTGCTGGTTGCTCAGTGCTCTGGGTGCTTAGTGCTCAGTACTCAGGGTGCTGGGTGCTCAGTACTCAGGGTGCTGTGTGCTCATTCTCGGGGTGCTGGGTGCTCAGTGATCGGGGTGCTGGGTGCTCAGTACTCAGGGTGCTGGGGGCTCAGTACTCAGTGTGCTGGGTGCTCAGTACTCAGGGTGCTCGGTTCTCAGTACTCAGGGTGCTGGGTGCTCATTCTCGGGGTGCTGGGTGCTCAGTGCTCGGGGTGCTGGGTGCTCAGTACTCAGGGTGCTGGGGGCTCAGTACTCAGGGTGCTGGGTGCTCAGTGCTCGGGGTGCTGGGTGCTCAGTGCTCAGGGTGCTGGGTGCTCAATACTCAGGGTGCTGGGTGTTCAGTGCTCGGGGTGCTCGGTGCTCAGTACTCAAGGTGCTGGATGCTCAGTGCTCAGGGTGCTGGGTGCTCAGTCCGCGGGGTGCTCCGTGCTCAGTGATCAGGGTGCTTGGTGCTCAGTACTCAGGGTGCTCGGTGCTCAGTACTCAGGGTGCTGGGTGCTCAGTGCTCGGGGTGCTGGGTTCTCAGTGCTCAGTACTCAGGGTGCTGGGTGCTCAGTGCTCAGGTTGCTGGGTGCTCAGTATTCAGGGTGCTCAGTGCTCAGTACTCGGGGTGCTTGGTGCTCAGTACTCAGGGTGCTCAGTGCTCAGTACTCGGGGTGCTGGGTGCTCAGTGCTCAGGGTGCTCAGTGCTCAGTGCTCTGGTTGCTGGGTGCTCAGTGCTCGGGGCGCTGGGTGCTCAGTGCTCGGGGTGCTGGGTGCTCAGTGCTCAGGGTGCTCAGTGCTCAGTATTCAGTGCTCAGGGTGCTCAGTGCTCAGTGCTCAGGGTGCTGGGTGTTCAGTACTCAGGGTGCTGGGTGCTCAGTACTCAGGTTGCTGGGTGCTCAGTGTTCAGTGTGCTGGGTGCTCAGTACTCTGGGTGTTGGGTGCTCAGTACTCAGGGTGCTGGGTGCTCAGTGCTCGGGGTGCTGGGTGCTCAGTGCTCAGGGTGCTGGGTGCTCAGTGCTCAGGGTGCTGGTGCTCAGTACTCAGGGTGCTGGGTGCTTAGTGCTCGAGGTGCTCGGTGCTCAGTACTCAAGGTGCTGGGTGCTCAGTCCTCAGGGTGCTCCGTGCTCAGGGTGCTTTTTGCTCAGTGCTCGAGGTGCTGGGTGCTCAGTACTCAGCGTGCTGGGTGCTCAGTACTCAGGGTGCTGGGTGCTCAGTGCTCAGGGTGCTGGGTGCTCAGTGCTCAGGGTGCAGGATGCTCAGTGATAGGGGTGCTGGGTGCTCAGTACTCAGGGTGCTCAGTGCTCGATGTGCTCGGTGCTCAGTACTCAAGGTGCTGGGTGCTCAGTGCTCAGGGTGCTGGGTGCTCAGTCCTCGGGGTGCTCCGTGCTCAGGGTGCTGGGTGCTCAGTGCTCAGGGTGCTGGGTGCTCAGTGCTCAGTGCTCAGGGTGCTGGGTGTTCAGTACTCAGGGTGCGGGATGCTCAGTACTCAGGGTGCTGGGTGCTCAGTGCTCAGGGTGCTGGGTGCTCAGTGCTCAGGGTGCTGGGTGCTCAGTACTCAGGGTGCTGGGTGCTCAGTACTCAGGGTGCTCGTTGCTCAGTACTCAGGGTGCTGGGTGCTCAGTGCCCAGGGTGATCGGTGCTCAGTACTCAGGGTGCTCAGTACTCAGGGTGCTGGGTGCTCAGTGCCCGCGTACTGGGAGCTCAGTACTCAGGGTGCTGGGTGCTCAGTGCTCGGGGTGCTGGGTGCTGAGTTCTCAGGGTGCTGGGTGCTCAGTACTCGGGGTGCTCGGTGCTCAGTACTCAGGGTGCTGGGTGCTCAGTACTCAGGGTGCTGGGTGCTCAGTACTCAGGGTGCTCGCTGCTCAGTACTCAGGGTGCTGGGTGCTCAGTGCGCAGGGTGCTGGGTGCTCAGTGCTCTGGGTGCTGGGTGCTCAGTGCTCAGGGTGCTGGGTGCTCAGTGCTCAGGGTGCTGGGTGCTCAGTGATCGGGGTGATGGGTGCTGAGTCCTCAGGGTGCTGGGTGCTCAGTGCTCGGGGTGCTCGGTGCTCAGTGCTCAGGGTGCTCAGTACTCAGCATGCTTTGTGCTCAGTGCTCAGGGTGCTGGGTGCTCAGTACTCAGGGTGGTGGGTGCTCAGTACTCCCGGTGCTGGGTGCTCAGTACTCGGGGTGCTGGGTGCTCATTACTCAGGGTGCTGGGTGCTCAGTGCTCGGGGTGCTTGCTGCTCAGTACTCAGGGTGCTGGGTGCTCAGTACTCAGTGCTCGGGGTCCTGGGTGCTCCGTGCTCGGGGTGCTGGGTGCTCAGTGCTCAGGGTGCTCGGTGCTCAGTACTCAGGGTGCTGGGTGCTCAGTACTCAGTGCTCGGGGTCCTGGGTGCTCCGTGCTTGGGGTGCTGGGTGCTCAGTACGCTGGCTGCTTAGTGCTCAGGGTGCTGGGTGCTCAGTGCTCGGGGCCCTGGGTGCTCAGTGCTCGGGGTGCTCGGAGCTCAGTACTCAGGGTGCTGGGTGCTCAGTGCTCGGGGTGATCGGTGCTCAGTCCTCAGGGTGCTGGGTGCTCAGTGCTCGGGGTGCTCGGTGCTCAGTACGTTGGATGCTCACTACTCAGGGTCCTGGGTGCTCAGTGCTCAGGGTGCTGGGTGCTCAGTGCTCAGGGTGCTGGGTGCTCAGTGCTCTGGGTGCTGGGTGCTCAGTGCTCAGGGTGCTGGGTGCTCAGTGCTCAGGGTGCTGGGTGCTCAGTACTCAGGGTCCTCGGTTCTCAGTACTCAGGGTGCTGGGTGCCCATTCTCGGGGTGCTGGGTGCTCAGTGCTCGGGGTGCTGGGTGCTCAGTGCTCAGGGTCCTCGTTGCTCAGTACTCAGGGTGCTCAGTACTCAGCGTGCTTTGTGCTCAGTGCTCAGGTTGCTGGGAGCTCAGTACTCAGGGTGGTGGGTGCTCAGTGCTCGGGGAGCTCGGTGCTCAGTACTCAGGGTGCTGGGTGCTCAGTACTCAGTGCTCAGGGTCCTGGGTGCTCCGTGCTCGGGGTGCTGGTTGCTCAGTGCTCTGGGTGCTTAGTGCTCAGTACTCAGGGTGCTGGGTGCTCAGTACTCAGGGTGCTGTGTGCTCATTCTCGGGGTGCTGGGTGCTCAGTGATCGGGGTGCTGGGTGCTCAGTACTCAGGGTGCTGGGGGCTCAGTACTCAGTGTGCTGGGTGCTCAGTACTCAGGGTGCTCGGTTCTCAGTACTCAGGGTGCTGGGTGCTCATTCTCGGGGTGCTGGGTGCTCAGTGCTCGGGGTGCTGGGTGCTCAGTACTCAGGGTGCTGGGGGCTCAGTACTCAGGGTGCTGGGTGCTCAGTGGTCGGGGTGCTCCGTAATCAGGGTGCTGGGTGCTCAGTGCTCAGGGTGCTGGGTGCTCAGTGCTCGGGGTGCTGGGTGCTCAGTGCTCAGGGTGATCGGTGCTCAGTGCTCAGGGTGCTGGGTGCTCAGTCCTCAGGGTGCTCAGTGCTCAAGTTGCTGGGTGCTCAGTGCTCGGGGTGCTCGGTGCTCAGTACTCAGGGTGCTGAGTGCTCAGTTCTCACGGTGCTGGGTGCTCAGTACTCAGGGTGCTGGGTGCTCAGTACTCAGGGTGCTGGGTGCTCAGTGCTCAGGGTGCTGGGTGCTCAGTGCTCAGGGTGCTGGGTGCTCAGTGCTCGCGGTGCTGGGTGCTCAGTGCTCGGGGTGCTGGGTGCTCAGTGCTCAGTGCTCAGGGTGCTGGGTGCTCAGTGCTCAGGGTGCTGGTTGCTGAGTACTCAGGGTGCTGGGTGCTCAGTACTCAAGGTGCTGGGTGCTCATTGCTCATGGTGCTGGGTGCTCAGTCCGCGGGGTGCTCCGTGCTCAGTGATCAGGGTGCTTGGTGCTCAGTACTCAGGGTGCTCGGTGCTCAGTACTCAGGGTGCTGGGTGCTCAGTGCTCGGGGTGCTGGGTTCTCAGTACTCAGTACTCAGGGTGCTGGGTGCTCAGTGCTCAGGTTGCTGGGTGCTCAGTATTCAGGGTGCTCAGTGCTCAGTACTCGGGGTGCTTGGTGCTCAGTACTCAGGGTGCTCAGTGCTCAGTACTCGGGGTGCTTGGTGCTCAGTACTCAGGGTGCTCAGTGCTCAGTACTCGGGGTGCTGGGTGCTCAGTGCGCGGGGTGCTGGGTGCTCAGTACTCGGGGTGCTGGGTGCTCAGTGCTCAGGGTGCTCAGTGCTCAGTACTCAGTGCTCAGGGTGCTCAGTGCTCAGTGCTCAGGGTGCTGGGTGTTCAGTACTCAGGGTGCTGGGTGCTCAGTACTCAGGTTGCTGGGTGCTCAGTGTTCAGGGTGCTGGGTGCTCAGTACTCTGGGTGTTGGGTGCTCAGTACTCAGGGTGCTGGGTGCTCAGTGCTCAGGGTGCTGGGTGCTCAGTGCTCAGGGTGCTGGGTGCTCAGTGCTCAGGGTGCTGGGTGCTCAGTACTCAGGGTGCTGGGTGTTCAGTGCTCGGGGTGCTGGGTGCTCAGTGCTCAGGGTGCTGGGTGCTCAATACTCAGGGTGCTGGGTGTTCAGTGCTCGGGGTGCTCGGTGCTCAGTACTCAAGGTGCTGGATGCTCAGTGCTCAGGGTGCTGGGTGCTCAGTCCGCGGGGTGCTCCGTGCTCAGTGATCAGGGTGCTTGGTGCTCAGTACTCAGGGTGCTCGGTGCTCAGTACTCAGGGTGCTGGGTGCTCAGTGCTCGGGGTGCTGGGTTCTCAGTGCTCAGTACTCAGGGTGCTGGGTGCTCAGTGCTCAGGTTGCTGGGTGCTCAGTATTCAGGGTGCTCAGTGCTCAGTACTCGGGGTGCTTGGTGCTCAGTACTCAGGGTGCTCAGTGCTCAGTACTCGGGGTGCTGGGTGCTCAGTGCTCAGGGTGCTCAGTGCTCAGTGCTCTGGTTGCTGGGTGCTCAGTGCTCGGGGCGCTGGGTGCTCAGTGCTCGGGGTGCTGGGTGCTCAGTGCTCAGGGTGCTCAGTGCTCAGTATTCAGTGCTCAGGGTGCTCAGTGCTCAGTGCTCAGGGTGCTGGGTGTTCAGTACTCAGGGTGCTGGGTGCTCAGTACTCAGGTTGCTGGGTGCTCAGTGTTCAGGGTGCTGGGTGCTCAGTACTCTGGGTGTTGGGTGCTCAGTACTCAGGGTGCTGGGTGCTCAGTGCTCGGGGTGCTGGGTGCTCAGTGCTCAGGGTGCTGGGTGCTCAGTGCTCAGGGTGCTGGGTGCTCAGTACTCAGGGTGCTGGGTGCTTAGTGCTCGAGGTGCTCGGTGCTCAGTACTCAAGGTGCTGGGTGCTCAGTCCTCAGGGTGCTCCGTGCTCAGGGTGCTTTTTGCTCAGTGCTCGAGGTGCTGGGTGCTCAGTACTCAGCGTGCTGGGTGCTCAGTACTCAGGGTGCTGGGTGCTCAGTGCTCAGGGTGCTGGGTGCTCAGTGCTCAGGGTGCAGGGTGTTCAGTGATAGGGGTGCTGGGTGCTCAGTACTCAGGGTGCTCAGTGCTCGATGTGCTCGGTGCTCAGTACTCAAGGTGCTGGGTGCTCAGTGCTCAGGGTGCTGGGTGCTCAGTCCTCGGGGTGCTCCGTGCTCAGGGTGCTGGGTGCTCAGTGCTCAGGGTGCTGGGTGCTCAGTGCTCAGTGCTCAGGGTGCTGGGTGTTCAGTACTCAGGGTGCGGGATGCTCAGTACTCAGGGTGCTGGGTGCTCAGTGCTCAGGGTGCTGGGTGCTCAGTGCTCAGGGTGCTGGGTGCTCAGTACTCAGGGTGCTGGGTGCTCAGTACTCAGGGTGCTCGTTGCTCAGTACTCAGGGTGCTGGGTGCTCAGTGCCCAGGGTGATCGGTGCTCAGTACTCAGGGTGCTCAGTACTCAGGGTGCTGGGTGCTCAGTGCCCGCGTACTGGGAGCTCAGTACTCAGGGTGCTGGGTGCTCAGTGCTCGGGGTGCTGGGTGCTGAGTTCTCAGGGTGCTGGGTGCTCAGTACTCGGGGTGCTCGGTGCTCAGTACTCAGGGTGCTGGGTGCTCAGTACTCAGGGTGCTGGGTGCTCAGTACTCAGGGTGCTCGCTGCTCAGTACTCAGGGTGCTGGGTGCTCAGTGCGCAGGGTGCTGGGTGCTCAGTGCTCTGGGTGCTGGGTGCTCAGTGCTCAGGGTGCTGGGTGCTCAGTGCTCAGGGTGCTGGGTGCTCAGTGATCGGGGTGATGGGTGCTGAGTCCTCAGGGTGCTGGGTGCTCAGTGCTCGGGGTGCTCGGTGCTCAGTGCTCAGGGTGCTCAGTACTCAGCATGCTTTGTGCTCAGTGCTCAGGGTGCTGGGTGCTCAGTACTCAGGGTGGTGGGTGCTCAGTACTCCCGGTGCTGGGTGCTCAGTACTCGGGGTGCTGGTTGCTCATTACTCAGGGTGCTGGGTGCTCAGTGCTCGGGGTGCTTGCTGCTCAGTACTCAGGGTGCTGGGTGCTCAGTACTCAGTGCTCGGGGTCCTGGGTGCTCCGTGCTCGGGGTGCTGGGTGCTCAGTGCTCAGGGTGCTCGGTGCTCAGTACTCAGGGTGCTGGGTGCTCAGTACTCAGTGCTCGGGGTCCTGGGTGCTCCGTGCTTGGGGTGCTGGGTGCTCAGTACGCTGGCTGCTTAGTGCTCAGGGTGCTGGGTGCTCAGTGCTCGGGGCCCTGGGTGCTCAGTGCTCGGGGTGCTCGGAGCTCAGTACTCAGGGTGCTGGGTGCTCAGTGCTCGGGGTGATCGGTGCTCAGTCCTCAGGGTGGTGGGTGCTCAGTGCTCGGGGTGCTCGGTGCTCAGTACGTTGGATGCTCACTACTCAGGGTCCTGGGTGCTCAGTGCTCAGGGTGCTGGGTGCTCAGTGCTCAGGGTGCTGGGTGCTCAGTGCTCTGGGTGCTGGGTGCTCAGTGCTCAGGGTGCTGGGTGCTCAGTGCTCAGGGTGCTGGGTGCTCAGTACTCAGGGTCCTCGGTTCTCAGTACTCAGGGTGCTGGGTGCCCATTCTCGGGGTGCTGGGTGCTCAGTGCTCGGGGTGCTGGGTGCTCAGTGCTCAGGGTCCTCGTTGCTCAGTACTCAGGGTGCTCAGTACTCAGCGTGCTTTGTGCTCAGTGCTCAGGTTGCTGGGAGCTCAGTACTCAGGGTGGTGGGTGCTCAGTGCTCGGGGAGCTCGGTGCTCAGTACTCAGGGTGCTGGGTGCTCAGTACTCAGTGCTCAGGGTCCTGGGTGCTCCGTGCTCGGGGTGCTGGTTGCTCAGTGCTCTGGGTGCTTAGTGCTCAGTACTCAGGGTGCTGGGTGCTCAGTACTCAGGGTGCTGTGTGCTCATTCTCGGGGTGCTGGGTGCTCAGTGATCGGGGTGCTGGGTGCTCAGTACTCAGGGTGCTGGGGGCTCAGTACTCAGTGTGCTGGGTGCTCAGTACTCAGGGTGCTCGGTTCTCAGTACTCAGGGTGCTGGGTGCTCATTCTCGGGGTGCTGGGTGCTCAGTGCTCGGGGTGCTGGGTGCTCAGTACTCAGGGTGCTGGGGGCTCAGTACTCAGGGTGCTGGGTGCTCAGTGGTCGGGGTGCTCCGTAATCAGGGTGCTGGGTGCTCAGTGCTCAGGGTGCTGGGTGCTCAGTGCTCGGGGTGCTGGGTGCTCAGTGCTCAGGGTGATCGGTGCTCAGTGCTCAGGGTGCTGGGTGCTCAGTCCTCAGGGTGCTCAGTGCTCAGGTTGCTGGGTGCTCAGTGCTCGGGGTGCTCGGTGCTCAGTACTCAGGGTGCTGAGTGCTCAGTTCTCACGGTGCTGGGTGCTCAGTACTCAGGGTGCTGGGTGCTCAGTACTCAGGGTGCTGGGTGCTCAGTGCTCAGGGTGCTGGGTGCTCAGTGCTCAGGGTGCTGGGTGCTCAGTGCTCGCGGTGCTGGGTGCTCAGTGCTCGGGGTGCTGGGTGCTCAGTGCTCAGTGCTCAGGGTGCTGGGTGCTCAGTGCTCAGGGTGCTGGTTGCTGAGTACTCAGGGTGCTGGGTGCTCAGTACTCAAGGTGCTGGGTGCTCATTGCTCAGGGTGCTGGGTGCTCAGTCCGCGGGGTGCTCCGTGCTCAGTGATCAGGGTGCTTGGTGCTCAGTACTCAGGGTGCTCGGTGCTCAGTACTCAGGGTGCTGGGTGCTCAGTGCTCGGGGTGCTGGGTTCTCAGTACTCAGTACTCAGGGTGCTGGGTGCTCAGTGCTCAGGTTGCTGGGTGCTCAGTATTCAGGGTGCTCAGTGCTCAGTACTCGGGGTGCTTGGTGCTCAGTACTCAGGGTGCTCAGTGCTCAGTACTCGGGGTGCTGGGTGCTCAGTGCTCAGGGTGCTCAGTGCTCGGGGCGCTGGGTGCTCAGTGCTCGGGGTGCTGGGTGCTCAGTACTCGGGGTGCTGGGTGCTCAGTGCTCAGGGTGCTCAGTGCTCAGTACTCAGTGCTCAGGGTGCTCAGTGCTCAGTGCTCAGGGTGCTGGGTGTTCAGTACTCAGGGTGCTGGGTGCTCAGTACTCAGGTTGCTGGGTGCTCAGTGTTCAGGGTGCTGGGTGCTCAGTACTCTGGGTGTTGGGTGCTCAGTACTCAGGGTGCTTGGTGCTCAGTGCTCAGGGTGCTGGGTGCTCAGTGCTCAGGGTGCTGGGTGCTCAGTGCTCAGGGTGCTGGGTGCTCAGTACTCAGGGTGCTGGGTGCTTAGTGCTCGAGGTGCTCGGTGCTCAGTACTCAAGGTGCTGGGTGCTCAGTCCTCGGGGTGCTCCGTGCTCAGGGTGCTGGTTGCTCAGTGCTCGAGGTGCTGGGTGCTCAGTACTCAGCGTGCTGGGTGCTCAGTACTCAGGGTGCTGGGTGCTCAGTGCTCAGGGTGCTGGGTGCTCAGTGCTCAGGGTGCAGGGTGCTCAGTGATAGGGGTGCTGGGTGCTCAGTACTCAGGGTGCTCAGTGCTCGATGTGCTCAGTGCTCAATACTCAAGGTGCTGGGTGCTCAGTGCTCAGGGTGCTGGGTGCTCAGTCCTCGGGGTGCTCCGTGCTCAGGGTGCTGGGTGCTCAGTGCTCAGGGTGCTGGGTGCTCAGTGCTCAGTGCTCAGGGTGCTGGGTGTTCAGTGCTCGGGGTGCTGGGTGCTCAGTACTCAGGGTGCTGGGTGCTCAGTGCTCGGGGTGCTGGGTGATCAGTGCTCAGGGTGATCGGTGCTCAGTGCTCAGGGTGCTGGGTGCTCAGTCCTCAGGGTGCTCAGTGCTCAGGGTGCTGGGTGCTCATTGCTCGGGGTGCTGGGTTCTCAGTGCTCAGGGTGATCGGTGCTCAGTGCTCAGGGTGCTGGGTGCTCAGTCCTCAGGGTGCTCAGTGCTCAGGGTGCTGGGTGCTCCGTGCTCGGGGTGCTCGGTGCTCAGTGCTCGGGGTGCTGGGTGCTCAGTCCTCAGGGTGATCGGTGCTCAGTGCTCAGGGTGCTGGGTGCTCAGTCCTCAGGGTGCTCAGTGCTCAGGGTGCTGGGTCCTCAGTGCTCGGGGTGCTGCGTGCTTAGTGCTCAGGGTGCTGGGTGCTCAGTGCTCAGGGTGCTGGGTGCTCAATACTCAGGGTGCTGGGTGTTCAGTGCTCGGGGTGCTCGGTGCTCAGTACTCAAGGTGCTGGGTGCTCAGTGCTCAGGGTGCTGGGTGCTCAGTCCGCGGGGTGCTCCGTGCTCAGTGATCAGGGTGCTTGGTGCTCAGTACTCAGGGTGCTCGGTGCTCAGTACTCAGGGTGCTGGGTGCTCAGTGCTCGGGGTGCTGGGTTCTCAGTGCTCAGTACTCAGGGTGCTGGGTGCTCAGTGCTCAGTGTGCTGGGTGCTCAGTATTCAGGGTGCTCAGTGCTCAGTACTCGGGGTGCTTGGTGCTCAGTACTCAGGGTGCTCAGTGCTCAGTACTCGGGGTGCTGGGTGCTCAGTACTCAGGGTGCTGGGTGCTCAGTACTCAGGGTGCTGGGTGCTCAGTACTCAGGGTGCTCGGTGCTCAGTACTCAGGGTGCTGGGTGCTCAGTGCCCAGGGTGCTGGGTGCTCAGTACTCAGGGTGCTGGGTGCTCAGTACTCAGGGTGCTGGGTGCTCAGTGCTCAGGGTGCTGGCTGCTCAGTACTCAGGGTGCTGGGTGCTCAGTGCTCGGGGTGCTGGGTGCTCAGTGCTCAGGGTGATCAGTGCTCAGTACTCAGGGTGCTGGGTGCTCAGTGCTCAGGTTGCTGGGTACTCAGTCCTCAGGGTGTTGGGTGCTCAGTGCTCAGTACTCAGGGTTCTCAGTACTCAGGGTGCCGGGTGCTCAGTGCTCGGGTTGCTGGGTGCTCAGTACTCAGGGTGCTGGGTGCTCAGTGCTCGGGGTGCTGGGTGCTCAGTGCTCAGGGTGATCGGTGCTCAGTGCTCAGGGTGCTGGGTGCTCAGTCCTCAGGGTGCTCAGTGCTCAGGGTGCTGGGTGCTCAGTGCTCGGGGTGCTCGGTGCTCAGTACTCAGGGTGCTGAGTGCTCAGTTCTCACGGTGCTGGGTGCTCAGTACTCAGGGTGCTGGGTGCTCAGTACTCAGGGTGCTGGGTGCTCAGTGCTCAGGGTGCTGGGTGCTCAGTGCTCAGGGTGCTGGGTGCTCAGTGCTCGCGGTGCTGGGTGCTCAGTGCTCGGGGTGCTGGGTGCTCAGTGCTCAGGGTGCTGGGTGCTCAGTGCTCAGTGTGCTGGTTGCTGAGTACTCAGGGTGCTGGGTGCTCAGTACTCAAGGTGCTGGGTGCTCATTGCTCAGGGTGCTGGGTGCTCAGTCCGCGGGGTGCTCCGTGCTCAGTGATCAGGGTGCTTGGTGCTCAGTACTCAGGGTGCTCGGTGCTCAGTACTCAGGGTGCTGGGTGCTCAGTGCTCGGGGTGCTGGGTTCTCAGTGCTCAGTACTCAGGGTGCTGGCTGCTCAGTGCTCAGGTTGCTGGGTGCTCAGTATTCAGGGTGCTCAGTGCTCAGTACTCGGGGTGCTTGGTGCTCAGTACTCAGGGTGCTCAGTGCTCAGTACTCGGGGTGCTGGGTGCTCAGTGCTCAGGGTGCTCAGTGCTCAGTGCTCGGGGTGCTGGGTGCTCAGTGCTCGGGGCGCTGGGTGCTCAGTGCTCGGGGTGCTGGGTGCTCAGTATTCGGGGTGCTGGGTGCTCAGTGCTCAGGGTGCTCAGTGCTCAGTACTCAGTGCTCAGGGTGCTCAGTGCTCAGTGCTCAGGGTGCTGGGTGTTCAGTACTCAGGGTGCTGGGTGCTCAGTACTCAGGTTGCTGGGTGCTCAGTGTTCAGGGTGCTGGGTGCTCAGTACTCTGGGTGTTGGGTGCTCAGTACTCAGGGTGCTGGGTGCTCAGTGCTCAGGGTGCTGGGTGCTCAGTGCTCAGGGTGCTGGGTGCTCAGTGCTCAGGGTGCTGGGTGCTCAGTACTCAGGGTGCTGGGTGCTTAGTGCTCGAGGTGCTCGGTGCTCAGTACTCAAGGTGCTGGGTGCTCAGTCCTCGGGGTGCTCCGTGCTCAGGGTGCTGGTTGCTCAGTGCTCGAGGTGCTGGGTGCTCAGTACTCAGCGTGCTGGGTGCTCAGTACTCAGGGTGCTGGGTGCTCAGTGCTCAGGGTGCTGGGTGCTCAGTGCTCAGGGTGCAGGGTGCTCAGTGATAGGGGTGCTGGGTGCTCAGTACTCAGGGTGCTCAGTGCTCGATGTGCTCGGTGCTCAATACTCAAGGTGCTGGGTGCTCAGTGCTCAGGGTGCTGGGTGCTCAGTCCTCGGGGTGCTCCGTGCTCAGGGTGCTGGGTGCTCAGTGCTCAGGGTGCTGGGTGCTCAGTGCTCAGTGCTCAGGGTGCTGGGTGTTCAGTGCTCGGGGTGCTGGGTGCTCAGTACTCAGGGTGCTGGGTGCTCAGTGCTCGGGGTGCTGGGTGCTCAGTGCTCAGGGTGATCGGTGCTCAGTGCTCAGGGTGCTGGGTGCTCAGTCCTCAGGGTGCTCAGTGCTCAGGGTGCTGGGTGCTCAGTGCTCGGGGTGCTGGGTGCTCAGTGCTCAGGGTGATCGGTGCTCAGTGCTCAGGGTGCTGGGTGCTCAGTCCTCAGGGTGCTCAGTGCTCAGGGTGCTGGGTGCTCAGTGCTCGGGGTGCTCGGTGCTCAGTACTCAGGGTGCTGAGTGCTCAGTTCTCACGGTGCTGGGTGCTCAGTACTCACGGTGCTGGGTGCTCAGTACTCTGGGTGCTGGGTGCTCAGTGCTCAGGGTGCTGGGTGCTCAGTACTCAGGGTGCTGGGTGCTCAGTACTCAGGGTGCTGGGTGCTCAGTACTCAGGGTGCTGGGTCCTCAGTGCTCGGGGTGCTGCGTGCTTAGTGCTCAGGGTGCTGGGTGCTCAGTGCTCAGGGTGCTGGGTGCTCAATACTCAGGGTGCTGGGTGTTCAGTGCTCGGGGTGCTCGGTGCTCAGTACTCAAGGTGCTGGGTGCTCAGTGCTCAGGGTGCTGGGTGCTCAGTCCGCGGGGTGCTCCGTGCTCAGTGATCAGGGTGCTTGGTGCTCAGTACTCAGGGTGCTCGGTGCTCAGTACTCAGGGTGCTGGGTGCTCAGTGCTCGGGGTGCTGGGTTCTCAGTGCTCAGTACTCAGGGTGCTGGGTGCTCAGTGCTCAGGGTGCTGGGTGCTCAGTATTCAGGGTGCTCAGTGCTCAGTACTCGGGGTGCTTGGTGCTCAGTACTCAGGGTGCTCAGTGCTCAGTACTCGGGGTGCTGGGTGCTCAGTGCTCAGGGTGCTCAGTGCTCAGTGCTCGGGGTGCTGGGTGCTCAGTGCTCGGGGCGCTGGGTGCTCAGTGCTCGGGGTGCTGGGTGCTCAGTACTCGGGGTGCTGGGTGCTCAGTGCTCAGGGTGCTCAGTGCTCAGTACTCAGTGCTCAGGGTGCTCAGTGCTCAGTGCTCAGGGTGCTGGGTGTTCAGTACTCAGGGTGCTGGGTTCTCAGTACTCAGGTTGCTGGGTGCTCAGTGCTCAGGGTGCTGGGTGCTCAGTACTCTGGGTGTTGGGTGCTCAGTACTCAGGGTGCTGTGTGCTCAGTGCTCGGGGTGCTGGGTGCTCAGTGCTCAGGGTGCTGGGTGCTCAGTGCTCAGGGTGCTGGGTGCTCAGTACTCAGGGTGCTGGGTGCTTAGTGCTCGAGGTGCTCGGTGCTCAGTACTCAAGGTGCTGGGTGCTCAGTCCTCGGGGTGCTCCGTGCTCAGGGTGCTGGTTCCTCAGTGCTCGAGGTGCTGGGTGCTCAGTACTCAGCGTGCTGGGTGCTCAGTACTCAGGGTGCTGGGTGCTCAGTGCTCAGGGTGCTGGGTGCTCAGTGCTCAGGGTGCAGGGTGCTCAGTGATAGGGGTGCTGGGTGCTCAGTACTCAGGGTGCTCAGTGCTCGATGTGCTCGGTGCTCAGTACTCAAGGTGCTGGGTGCTCAGTGCTCAGGGTGCTCCGTGCTCAGTCCTCGGGGTGCTCCGTGCTCAGGGTGCTGGGTGCTCAGTGCTCAGGGTGCTGGGTGCTCAGTGCTCAGTGCTCAGGGTGCTGGGTGTTCAGTACTCAGGGTGCTGGGTGCTCAGTACTCAGGTTGCTGGGTGCTCAGTGCTCAGGGTGCAGGGTGCTCAGTACTCAGGGTGCTGGGTGCTCAGTGCTCGGGGTGCTGGGTGCTCAGTGCTCAGGGTGATCAGTGCTCAGTACTCAGGGTGCTGGGTGCTCAGTGCTCGGGGTGCTGGGTGCTCAGTGCTCGGGGTGCTGGGTGCTCAGTGCTCAGTGCTCAGGGTGCTGGGTGCTCAATACTCAGGGTGCTGATTGCTCAGTGCTCAGGGTGATCGGTGCTCAGTACTCAGGGTGCTCAGTACTCAGGGTGCTGGGTGCTCAGGGATCGGGGTGCTGGGAGCTTAGTACTCAGGGTGCTGGGTGCTCAGTGCTCGGTGTGCTGGGTGCTGAGTGCTCAGGGTGCTGGGTGCTCAGTACTCGGGGTGCTCGGTGCTCAGTACTCAGGGTGCTGGGTGCTCAGTACTCAGGGTGCTGGGTGCTCAGTACTCACGGTGCTCACTGCTCAGTACTCAGGGTGCTGGGTGCTCAGTGCTCAGGGTGCTGGTTGCTCAGTGCTCTGGGTCCTGGGTGCTCAGTGCTCAGGGTGCTGGGTGCTCAGTGCTCAGGGTGGTGGGTGCTCAGTGATCGGGGTGATGGGTGCTGAGTCCTCAGGGTGCTGGGTGCTCAGTGCTCGGGGTGCTCGGTGCTCAGTGCTCAGGGTCCTGGGTGCTCAGTACTCAGGGTGCTGGGTGCTTAGTACTCAGGGTGCTCAGTGCTCAGTACACAGGGTGCTGGGTGCTCAGTGCTCGGGGTGCTGGGTGCTCAGTGCTCAGTACGCAGGGTGCTGGGTGCTCAGTGCTCGGGGTGCTGGGTGCTCAGTACTCAGCATGCTGGGTGCTCAGTACTCAGGGTGCTGGGTGCTCAGTGCTCAGGGTGCTGGGTGCTCAGTGCTCAGTGTGCTGGGTGCTCAGTGCTCGGGGAGCTCAGTGCTCAGTACTTAGGGTGCTGGGTGCTCAGTACTCAGTGCTCGGGGTCCTGGGTGCTCAGTGCTCGGGGTGCTGGGTACTCAGTGCTCAGGTGCTGGGTGCTAAGTACTCAGGGTGCTGTGTGCTCAGTACACAGGGTGCTGGGTGCTCAGTGCTCAGGGTGCTGGGTGCTCAGTAATCAGGGTGCTGGGTGCTCACCACTCAGGGTGCTCAGTACTCAGGGTGCTGGGTGCTCAGTGCTCGGGGTTCTGGGTGCTCAGTGCTCAGGGTGATCGGTGCTCAGTACTCAGGATGCTGGGTGCTCAGTACTCAGGGTGCTGGGTGCTCATTACTCAGGGTGCTGGGTGCTCAGTCCTCAGGGTGCTCAGTGCTCAGGGTGCTGGGTGCTCAGTACTCAGGGTGCTGGGTGCTCAGTACTCAGGCTGCTGGGTGCTCAGTACTCAGGGTGCTGGGTGCTCAGTCCTCAGTGTGCTCAGTACTCAGGGTGCTGAGTGCTCAGTACTCAGGGTGCTGGGTGCTGAGTACTCAGGGTGTTGGGTGCTCAGTACTCAGGGTGCTGGGTGCTGAGTACTCAGGGTGCTGGGTGCTCAGTACTCAGGGTGCTGGGTGCTCAGGGCTCGGGGTGCTGGGTGCTCAGTTCTCAGGGTGCTGGGTGCTCAGTGCTCGATGTGCTCGGTGCTCAGTACTCAAGGTGCTGGGTGCTCAGTGCTCACGGTGCTGGGTGCTCAGTCCTCGGGGTGCTCCGTGCTCAGTGCTCAGGGTGCTGGGTGCTCAGTACTCAGGGTGCTTGGTGCTCAGTACTAAGGGTGCTCAGTGCTCAGTACTCAGGGTGCTCAGTGCTCAGTGCTCAGGGTGCTGGGTGCTCAGTACTCAGGGTGCTGGGTGCTCAGTACTCAGGGTGCTGGGTGCTCAGTGCTCAGTACTCAGCGTGCTGGGTGCTCAGTGCTCGGGGTGCTAGGTCCTCAGTGCTCAGTGTGCTGGGTGCTCAGTGCTCAGTGTGCTGGGTGCTCAGTGCTCAGGGTGCTGGGTGCTCAGTGCTCAGGGTGCTCAGTACTCAGTGTGCTCGGTGCTCAGTGCTCAGTACTCAGGGTGTTCAGTACTCAGGGTGCTGGGTGCTCAGTGCTCGGGGTGCTGGGTGCTCAGTACTCAGGGTGCTGGGTGCTCAGTACTCGGGGTGCTGGGTGCTCAGTACTCAGGGTGCTGGGTGCTCAGAGCTCTGGGTGCTGGGTGCTCAGTGCTCAGGGTGATCGGTGCTCAGTGCTCACGGTGCTGGGTGCTCAGTCCTCAGGGTGCTCAGTGCTCAAGGTGCTGGGTGCTCAGTGCTCGGGGTGCTCGGTGCTCAGTACTCAGGGTGCTGAGTGCTCAGTACTCAGGGTGCTGGGTGCTCAGTGCTCAGGGTGCTGTGTGCTCAGTGCTCAGGATGCTGGGTGCTCAGTGCTCAGAGTGTTGGGTTCTCAGTGCTCAGGGTGCTCAGTGCTCAGTGCTCAGGACTCAGGGTGCTGGGTGCTCAGTGCTCAGTGCTCAGGGTGCTGGGTGCTCAGTGCTCAGGGTGCTGTTTGCTCAGTACTCAGGGTGCTGGGTGCTCAGTACTCAGGGTGCTGGGTGCTCAGTGCTCAGGGTGCTGGGTGCTCAGTACTCAGGGTGCTGGGTGCTCAGTACTCAGGGTGCTGGGTGCTCAGTGCTCGGGGTGCTGGGTGCTCAGTGCTCGGGGTGCTGGGTGCTCAGTAATCAGGGTGCTGGGTGCTCAGTGCTCGGGGTGCTCGGTGCTCAGTACTCAAGGTGCTGGGTGCTCAGTGCTCAGTCTGCTGGGTGCTCAGTCCTCGGGGTGCACCGTGCTCAGTGATCAGGGTGCTGGGTGCTCAGTACTCAGGGTGCTCGGTGCTCAGTACTCAGGGTTCTCAGTGCTCAGTACTCAGGGTGCTCGGTGCTCAGTGCTCAGTGTGGTGGGTGCTCAGTACTCAGGGTGCTCAGTGCTCAGTACTCGGGGTGCTGAGTGCTCAGTGCTCAGGGTGCTCAGTGCTCAGTGCTCGGTGTGCTGGGTGCTCAGTACTCAGTGCTCAGGTTGCTGGGTGTTCAGTACTCAGGGTGCTGGGTGCTCAGTGCTCAGGGTGCTCAGTGCTCATTACTCAGTGCTCAGGGTGCTCAGTGCTCAGTGCTCAGGGTGCTGGGTGTTCAGTACTCAGGGTGCTGGGTGTTCAGTACTCGGTGTGCTGGGTGCTCAGTGCTCAGAGTGCTCAGGTTGCTCAGTGCTCAGTATTCAGTGCTCAGGGTGCTCAGTGCTCAGCGCTCAGAGTGCTGGGTGTTCAGTACTCAGGGTGCTGGGTACTCAGTACTCAGGGTGCTGCGTGCTCAGTGCTCAGGGTGCTGGGTGCTCAGTACTCTGGGTTTTGGGTGCTCAGTACTCAGGGTGCTGGGTGCTCAGTGCTCAGGGTGCTGGGTGCTCAGTGCTCAGGGTGATGGGTGCTCAGTACTCAGGGTGCTGTGTGCTCAGTGCTCGGGGTGCTGGGTGCTCAGTGCTCAGGGTGCTCAGTGCTCAGTACTCAGGGTGCTGGGTGCTCAGTACTCAGGGTGCTGGGTGCTCAGTGCTCGGGGTGCTGGGTGCTCAGTACTCAGGGTGCTGGGTGCTCAGTGCTCAGGGTGCGGGGTGCTCAGTGATCGCGGTGCTGGGTGCTCAGTACTCAGGGTGCTGGGTGCTCAGTACTCAGGGTGCTGGGTGCTCAGTACTCAGTGCTCAGGGACCTGGGTGATCCTTGCTCGGGGTGCTGGGTGCTCAGTGCTCTGGGTGCTTAGTGCTCAGTACTCAGGGTGCTGGGTGCTCAGTACTCAGGGTGCTGGGTGCTCATTCTCGGGGTGCTGGGTGCTCAGTGCTCGGCGTGCTGGGTGCTCAGGGCTCAGGGTGCTGTGGGCTCAGTGCTCAGGGTTCTGGGTGCTCAGTCTTCAGGGTGCTCGGTTCTCAGTACTCAGGGTGCTGGGTGCTAATTCTCAGGGTGCTTTGCTCAGTTCTCGGGGTGCTGGGTGCTCAGTACTCAGGGTGCCTGGGCTCAGTACTCAGGGTGCTGGGTGCTCAGTACTCACGGTGATCTGTTCTCAGTACTCAGGTTGCTGGGTGCTCATTGCTCGGGGTGCTGGGTGCTTAGTACTCGGGGTGCTCAGTGCTCAGTACTCAGGGTGCTGGGTGCTCAGTACTCAGGGTGCTGCGTGCTCAGTGCTCAGGGTGCTCGGTGCTCAGTACTCGGGGTGCTGGGTGCTCAGTACTCGGGGTGCTGGGTGCACAGTGCTCAGGGTGCTGGGTGCTCAGTGCTCGGGGTGCTGGGTGCTCAGTGCTGAGGGTGGTGCTGGGTGCTCAGTACTAAGGGTGCTGGGTGCTCAGTGCTCAGGGTGCTGGGTACTCAGTACTCAGGGTGCTCGGTGCTCAGTACTCAGGGTGCTGGGTGCTCAGTGCTCAGGGTGCTGGGTACTCAGTACTCAGGGTGCTGGGTGCTCAGTACTCAGGGTGCTGGGTGCTCAGTGCTCAGGTTGCTGGGTGCTCAGTGCTCAGGGTGCTGGGTGCTCAGTACTCAGGGTCCTGGGTGCTCAGTGCTCAGGGTGATCGGTACTCAGTACTCAGGGTGCTGGGTGCTCAGTGCTCAGGGTGCTGGGTGCTCAGTCCTCAGGGTGCTCAGTGCTCAGGGTGCTGGGTGCTCAGTGCTCGGGGTGCTCGGTGCTCAGTACTCAGGGTGCTGAGTGCTCAGTACTCAGGGTGCTGGGTGCTCAGTACTCATGGTGCTGGGTGCTCAGTACTCAGGGGGCTGGGTGCTCAGTGCTCAGGGTGCTGCTTGCTCAGTGCTCAGGGTGCTGGGTGCTCAGTGCTCGGGGTGCTGGGTGCTCAGTGCTCAGGGTGCTGGGTGCTCAGTGCTCAGTGCTCAGGGTGTTGGGTGCTCAGTGCTCAGTGCTCAGGGTGCTGCGTGCTCAGTACTCAGGGTGCTGGGTGCTCAGTACTCAGGGTGCTGGGTGCTCAGTGCTCAGGGTGCTGGGTGCTCAGTACTCTGGGTGTTGGGTGCTCAGTACTCAGTGTGCTGGGTGCTCAGTGCTCGGGGTGCTGGGTGCTCAGTGTTCGGGGTGCTGTGTGCTCAGTGCTCAGGGTGCTGGGTGCTCAGTATTCAGGGTGCTGGGTGCTCAGTGCTCGGCGTGCTCGGTGCTCAGTACTCAAGGTGCTGGGTGCTCAGTGCTCAGGGTGCTGGGTGCTCAGTCCTCGGGGTGCTCCGTGCTCATTGCTCAGGGTGCTGGGAGCTCAGTGCTCAGGATGATCAGAGCTCAGTACTCAGGGTGCTGGGTGCTCAGTGCTCAGGGTGCTGGGTGCTCAGTCCTCAGGGTGCTCAGTACTCAGGGTGCTGGGTGCTCAGTACTCAGGGTGCTGGGTGCTCAGTGCTCAGGGTGATCAGTGCTCAGTACTCAGGGTGCTGGGTGCTCAGTGCTCAGGGTGCTGGGTGCTCAGTACTCAGGGTGCTGGGTGCTCAGTGCTCGGGGTGCTGGGTGCTCAGTCCTCAGGGTGCTCAGTACTCAGGGTGCTCGGTGCTCAGTACTCAGTACTCAGGGTGTTCAGTACTCAGGGTGCTGGTTGCTCAGTGCTCGGGGTGCTGGGTGCTCAGTACTCAGGGTGCTGGGTGCTCAGTACTCGGGGTACTGGGTGCTCAGTACTCAGGGTGCTGGGTGCTCAGAGCTCTGGGTGCTGGGTGCTCAGTGCTCAGGGTGATCGGTGCTCAGTGCTCACGGTGCTGGGTGCTCAGTCCTCAGTTTGCTCAGTGCTCAAGGTGCTGGGTGCTCAGTGCTCGGGGTGCTCGGTGCTCAGTACTCAGTGTGCTGATTGCTCAGTGCTCAGGGTGCTGGGTGCTCAGTGCTCGGGGTGCTGGGTGCTCAGTGCTCGGGGTGCTGGGTGCTCAGTGCTCAGTGCTCAGGGTGCTGGGTGCTCAGTGCTCAGGGTGCTGGGTGCTCAGTGCTCGGGGTGCTCGGTGCTCAGTACCCCGGGTGCTGAGTGCTCAGTACTCAGGGTGCTGGGTGCTCAGTACTCATGGTGTTGGGTGCTCAGTACTCAGGGGGCTCGGTGCTCAGTGCTCAGGGTGCTGCTTGCTCAGTGCTCAGGGTGCTGGGTGCTCAGTGCTCGGGGTGCTGGGTGCTCAGTGCTCAGGGTGCTGGGTGCTCAGTGCTCAGTGCTCAGGGTGTTGGGTGCTCAGTGCTCAGTGCTCAGGGTGCTGCGTGCTCAGTACTCAGGGTGCTGTGTGCTAAGTACTCAGGGTGCTGGGTGCTCAGTGCTCAGGGTGCTGGGTGCTCAGTGCTCGGGGTGCTGGGTGCTCAGTGCTCAGTGTGCTGGGTGCTCAGTGCTCAGTGCTCAGGGTGTTGGGTGCTCAGTGCTCTGGGTGCTTAGTGCTCAGTACTCAGGGTGCTGGGTGCTCAGTTCTCAGGGTGCTGGGTGCTCATTCTCGGGGTGCTGGGTGCTCAGTGCTCGGGGTGCTGGGTGCTCAGGGCTCAGGGTGCTGGGGGCTCAGTACTCAGGGTTCTGGGTGCTCAGTCCTCAGGGTGCTCGGTTCTCAGTACTCAGGGAGCTGTGTGCTCATTCTCGGGGTGCTTTGCTCAGTTCTCGGGGTGCTGGGTGCTCAGTACTCAGGGTGCTGGGGCTCAGTACTCAGGGTGCTGGGTGCTCAGTGCTCAGGGTGCTGGGTGCTCAGTGCTGAGGGTGGTGCTGGGTGCTCAGTACTAAGGGTGCTGGGTGCTCAGTGCTCAGGGTGCTGGGTACTCAGTACTCAGGGTGCTCGGTGCTCAGTACTCAGGGTGCTGGGTGCTCAGTGCTCAGGGTGCTGGGTACTCAGTACTCAGGGTGCTGGGTGCTCAGTACTCAGGGTGCTGGGTGCTCAGTGCTCAGGTTGCTGGGTGCTCAGTGCTCAGTGTGCTGGGTGCTCAGTACTCAGGGTCATGGGTGCTCAGTGCTCAGGGTGATCGGTGCTCAGTACTCAGGGTGCTGGGTGCTCAGTGCTCAGGGTGCTGGGTGCTCAGTCCTCAGGGTGCTCAGTGCTCAGGGTGCTGGGTGCTCAGTGCTCGGGGTGCTGGGTGCTCAGTGTTCGGGGTGCTGTGTGCTCAGTGCTCAGGGTGCTGGGTGCTCAGTATTCAGGGTGCTGGGTGCTCAGTGCTCGGGGTGCTCGGTGCTCAGTACTCAAGGTGCTGGGTGCTCAGTGCTCAGGGTGCTGGGTGCTCAGTCCTCGGGGTGCTCCGTGCTCATTGCTCAGGGTGCTGGGTGCTCAGTGCTCAGGATGATCAGTGCTCAGTACTCAGGGTGCTGGGTGCTCAGTGCTCAGGGTGCTGCGTGCTCAGTACTCAGGGTGCTGGGTGCTCAGTACTCAGGGTGCTGGGTGCTCAGTGCTCAGGGTGCTGGGTGCTCACTACTCTGGGTGTTGGGTGCTCAGTACTCAGGGTGTTGGGTGCTCAGTGCTCGGGGTGCTGGGTGCTCAGTGTTCGGGGTGCTGTGTGCTCAGTTCTCAGGGTGCTGGGTGCTCAGTATTCAGGGTGCTGGGTGCTCAGTGCTCGGGGTGCTCGGTGCTCCGTACTCAAGGTGCTGGGTGCTCAGTGCTCAGGGTGCTGGGTGCTCAGTCCTCGGGGTGCTCCGTGCTCATTGCTCAGGGTGCTGGGTGCTCAGTGCTCAGGATGATCAGTGCTCAGTACTCAGGGTGCTGGGTGCTCAGTGCTCAGGGTGCTGGGTGCTCAGTCCTCAGGGTGCTCAGTACTCAGGGTGCTGGGTGCTCAGTACTCAGGGTGCTGGGTGCTCAGTGCTCAGGGTGATCAGTGCTCAGTACTCAGGGTGCTGGGTGCTCAGTGCTCAGGGTGCTGGGTGCTCAGTACTCAGGGTGCTGGGTGCTCAGTGCTCAGGGTGCTGGTTGCTCAGTGCTCGGGGTGCTGGGTGCTCAGTGCTGAGGGTGCTGGCTGCTCAGTGCTCAGGGTGCTGGGTGCTCAGTACTCAGCGTGCTCGGTGCTCAGTACTCAGGGTGCTCAGTGCTCAGTACTCAGCGTGCTGGGTGCTCAGTGCTCAGGGTCCTCGGTGCTCAGTACTCAGGGTGCTCAGTACTCAGTACTCAGCGTGCTTTGTGCTCAGTGCTCAGGGTGCTGGGTGCTCAGTACTCAGGGTGCTGGGTGCTCAGTACTCAGGGTGCTGGGTGCTCAGTGCTCAGGGTGATCGGTGCTCAGTGCTCAGGGTGCTGGGTGCTCAGTCCTCAGGCTGCTCAGTGCTCAAGGTGCTGGGTGCTCAGTATTCAGGGTGCTGGGTGCTCAGTGCTCGGGGTGCTGGGTGCTCAGTGCTCAGTGCTCAGGGTGCTGGGTGCTCAGTGCTCAGGGTGCTGGGTGCTCAGTACTCAGAGTGCTCAGTGCTCAGTACTCGGGGTGCTTGGTGCTCAGTACTCAGGGTGCTCATTGCTCAGTACTCAGGGTGCTGGGTTCTCAGTGCTCAGTGCTCAGTGTGCTCAGTTCTCAGGGTGCTGGGTGCTCAGGGTGCTGGGTGCTCAGTGCTCGGGGTGCTGGGTGCTCAGTACTCAGGGTGCTGGGTGCTCAGTACTCGGGGTGCTGGGTGCTCAGTACTCAGGGTGCTGGGTGCTCAGAGCTCTGGGTGCTGGGTGCTCAGTGCTCAGGGTGATCGGTGCTCAGTGCTCACGGTGCTGGGTGCTCAGTCCTCAGGGTGCTCAGTGCTCAAGGTGCTGGGTGCTCAGTGCTCGGGGTGCTCGGTGCTCAGTACTCAGGGTGCTGATTGCTCAGTGCTCAGGGTGCTGGGTGCTCAGTGCTCGGGGTGCTGGGTGCTCAGTGCTCGGGGTGCTGGGTGCTCAGTGCTCAGTGCTCAGGGTGCTGGGTGCTCAGTGCTCAGTGCTCAGGGTGCTGGTTGCTCAGTACTCAGGGTGCTGGGTGCTCAGTGCTCGGGGTGCTGGGTGCTCAGTACTCAGGGTGCTGGGTGCTCAGTGCACAGGGTGATGGGTGCTCAGTACTCAGGGTGATGGGTGCTCAGTACTCAGGGTGCTCAGTGCTCGGGGAGCTCGGTGCTCAGTACTCAGGGTGCTGGGTGCTCAGTACTCAGTGCTCGGGGTCCTGGGTGCTCAGCGCTCTGGGTGCTTAGTGCACAGTACTCAGGGTGCTGGGTGCTCAGTATTCAGGGTGCTCAGTGCTCTGGCTGCTGGGTGCTCAGTACTCAGGGTGCTGGGTGCTCAGTACTCAGGTTGCTGGGTGCTCATTCTCGGGGTGCTGGGTGCTCAGTGCTCGGGGTGCTGGGTGCTCAGTACTCGGGGTGCTGGGTGCTCAGTGCTCAGCGTGCTGGGTGCTCAGAACTCATGGTGCTCGGTTCTCAGTACTCAGGGTGCTGGGTGCCCATTCTCGGGGTGCTGGGTGCTCAGTGCTCGGGGTGCTGGGTGCTCAGTACTCAGGGTGCTTGGGGCTCAGTACTCAGGGTGCTGGGTGCTCAGTCCTCGGGGTGCTCCGTGCTCAGGGTGCTGGGTGCTCAGTGCTCAGGGTGCTGGGTGCTCAGTGCTCGGGTTGCTCGGTGCTCAGTGCTCAGGGTCCTGGGTGCTCAGTACTCTGGGTGCTGGGTGCTCAGTGCTCGGGGTGCTCGGTGCTCTGTGCTCAGGATGCTCGGTGCTCAGTACATTTGGTGCTGGGTGCTCAGTACTCAGGGTGCTGGGTGCTCAGTGCTCATGGTGCTGGGTGCTCAGTGCTCAGGGTGCTGGGAGCTCAGTACGCAGGGTGCTCAGTACTCAGTACTCAGGGTGCTGGGTGCTCATTGCTTGGGGTGCTGGGTGCTCAGTACTCAGGGTGCTGGGTGCTCAGTGCTCAGGTTGCTGGGTGCTCAGTACTCGGGGTGCTCGGTGCTCAGTACTCAGGGTGCTGGGTGCTCAGTACTCAGGGTGCTGGGTGCTCAGTGCTCAGGTGCTGGGTGCTAAGTACTCAGGGTGCTGGGTGCTCAGTACTCAGGGTGCTGGGTGCTCAGTGCTCAGGGTGCTGGGTGCTCAGTGCTCAGGGTGCTGGGTGCTCAGCACTCAGGGTACTCAGTACTCAGGGTGCTGGGTGCTCAGTGCACGGGGTGCTGGGTGCTCAGTACTCAGGGTGCTCAGTACTCAGGGTGCTGGGTGCTCAGTGCTCCGGTGCTGGGTGCTCAGTGCTCAGGGTGATCGTTGCTCAGTACTCAGGATGCTGGGTGCTCAGGACTCAGGGTGCTGGGTGCTCAGTACTCAGGGTGCTGGGTGCTCAGTCCTAAGGGTGCTCAGTGCTCAGGGCGCTGGGTGCTCAGTGCTCGGGGTGCTCGGTGCTCAGTACTCAGGGTGCTGGGAGCTCAGTGCTCGGTATGCTCGGTGCTCAGTACGTTGGGTGCTCAGTACTCAGGGTGCTGGGTGCTCAGTGCTCAGGGTGATCGGTGCTCAGTACTCAGGGTGCTCAGTTCTCAGGGGGCTGGGTGCTCAGGGCTCGGGGTGCTGGGAGCTCAGTACTCAGGGTGCTGGGTGCTCTGTGCTCAGGGTGCTGGGTGCTGAGTGCTCAGGGTGCTGGGTGCTCAGTACTCGGGGTGCTCGGTGCTCAGTACTCAGGGTGCTGGGTGCTCAGTACTCAGGGTGCTGGGTGCTCAGTACTCAAGGTGCTCGCTGCTCAGTACTCAGGGTGCTGGGTGCTCAGTGCTCAGGGTGCTGGGTGCTCAGTACTCAGGGTGCTGGGTGCTCATTGCTCAGGGTGATCGGTGCTAAGTCCTCAGGGTGCTCAGTACTCAGGGTGCTGGGTGCTCAGTGCTCGGGTTGCTCAGTACTCAGGGTGCTGGGTGCTCAGTACTCAGGGTGCTGGGTGCTCAGTGCTCGGGGTGCTGGGTGCTCAGTACTCAGGGTGCTGGGTGCTCAGTGCACAGGGTGCTGGGTGCTCAGTACTCAGTTTGATGGGTGCTCAGTACTCAGGGTGATCAGTGCTCGGGGAGCTCCGTGCTCAGAACTCAGGGTGTTGGGTGCTCAGTACTCAGTGCTCGGGGTCCTGGGTGCTCAGCGCTCTGGGTGCTTAGTGCACAGTACTCAGGGTGCTGGGTGCTCAGTATTCAGGTTGCTCAGTGCTCTGGGTGCTGGGTGCTCAGTACTCAGGGTGCTGGGTGCTCAGTACTCAGGTTGCTGGGTGCTCATTCTCGGGGTGCTGGGTGCTCAGTGCTCGGGGTGCTGGGTGCTCAGTACTCGGGGTGCTGGGTGCTCAGTGCTCAGCGTGCTGGGTGCTCAGTACTCAGGGTACTCGGTTCTCAGTACTCAGGGTGCTGGGTGCCCATTCTCGGGGTGCTGGGTGCTCAGTGCTCGGGGTGCTGGGTGCTCAGTGCTCAGGGTCCTCGGTGCACAGTACTCAGGGTGCTCAGTACTCAGCATGCTTTGTGCTCAGTGCTCAGGGTGCTGGGTGCTCAGTACTCAGGGTGGTGGGTGCTCAGTACTCACGGTGCTGGGTGCTCAGTACTCGGGGTGCTGGGTGCTCATTACTCAGGGTGCTGGGTGCTCAGTGCTCGGGGTGCTTGCTGCTCAGTACTCTTGGTGCTGGGTGCTCAGTACTCAGGGTGCTGGGTGCTCAGTACTCAGGGTGCTCGGTTCTCAGTACTCAGGGTGCTGGGTGCCCATTCTCGGGGTACTGGGTGCTCAGTGCTTGGGATGCAGGGTGCTCAGTGCTCAGGGTCCTCGGTGCTCAGTACTCAGGGTGCTCAGTACTCAGCGTGTTTGTGCTCAGTGCTCAGGGTGCTGGGTGCTCAGTACTCAGGGTGGTGGGTGCTCAGTGCTCGGGGAGCTCGGTGCTCAGTACTCAGGGTGCTGGGTGCTCAGTACTCAGTGCTCGGGGTCCTCAGTGCTCCGTGCTCGGGGTGCTGGTTGCTCAGTGCTCTGGGTGCTTAGTGCTCAGTACTCAGGGAGCTGGGTGCTCATTACTCAGGGTGCTGTGTGCTCATTCTCTGGGTGCTGGGTGCTCAGTGTTCGGGGTGCTGCGTGCTCAGTACTCAGGGTGCTGGGGGCTCAGTACTCAGGGTGCTGGGTGCTCAGTACTCAGGGTGCTCGGTTCTCAGTACTCAGGGTGCTGGGTGCTCATTCTCGGGGTGCTGGGTGCTCAGTGCTCAGGGTGCTGGGTGCTCAGTACTCAGGGTGCTGGGGACTCAGTACTCAGGGTGCTGGGGGCTCAGTGCTCAGGGTGCTGGATGCTCAGTGCTCAGGGTGCTGGGTGCTGAGTGCTCAGGGTGCTGGGTGCTCAGTGCTCGGGGTGCTCGGTGCTCAGTGCTCAGGGTCCTGGGTGCTCAGTACTCAGGGTGCTGGGTGCTTAGTACTCAGGGTGCACAGTGCTCAGTACACAGGGTGCTGGGTGCTCAGTACTCGGGGTGCTGGGTGCTCATTACTCAGGGTGCTGGATGCTCAGTGCTCGGGGTGCTTGCTGCTCAGTACTCTTGGTGCTGGGTGCTCAGTACTCAGGGTGCTGGGTCCTCAGTGCTCAGGAGCTGGGTGCTAAGTACTCAGGGTGCTGGGTGCTCAGTGCTCAGGGTGCTGGGTGCTCAGTACTCGGGGTGCTGGGTGCTCAGTGCTCAGCGTGCTGGGTGCTCAGTACTCAGGGTGCACGGTTCTCAGTACTCAGGGTGCAGGGTGCCCATTCTCGGGGTGATGGGTGCTCAGTGCTCGGGGTGCTGGGTGCTCAGTGCTCAGGGTCCTCGGTGCTCAGTACTCAGGGTGCTCAGTACTCAGCGTGCTTTGTGCTCAGTGCTCAGGGTGCTGGGTGCTCAGTACTCAGGGTGGTGGGTGCTCAGTACTCACGGTGCTGGGTGCTCAGTACTCGGGGTGCTGGGTGCTCATTACTCAGGGTGCTGGGTGCTCAGTGCTCGGGGTGCTTGCTGCTCAGTACTCTTGGTGCTGGGTGCTCAGTACTCAGGGTGCTGGGTGCTCAGGGTTCGGGGTGCTCGGTGCTCAGTGCTCAGGATGCTCGGTGCTCAGTACTTTTGGTGCTGGGTGCTCAGTACTCAGGGTGCTTGGTGCTCAGTGCTCGGGGTGCTCGGTGCTCAGTACTCAGGGTGCTGGGTGCTCAGTGCTCAGGGTGCTGGCTGCTCAGTACTCAGGGTGCTCTGTACTCAGTACTCAGGGTGCTGGGTGCTCAGTGCTTGGGGTGCTGGGTGCTCAGTGCTCAGGGTGCTGGGTGCTCAGTGCTCGGGGTGCTGGGTGCTCAGTACTCGGGGTGCTCGGTGCTCAGTGCTCGGGGTGCTGGGTGCTCAGTGCTCGGGGTGCTGGGTCCTCAGTGCTCAGGAGCTGGGTGCTAAGTACTCAGGGTGCTGGGTGCTCAGTGCTCAGGGTGCTGGGTGCTCAGTAATCAGGGTGCTGGGTGCTCAGCACTCTGGGTGCTCAGTACTCAGGGTGCTGGGTGCTCAGTGCTCGGGGTGCTGTGTGCTCAGGGCTCAGGGTGATCGTTGCTCTGTACTCAGGGTGCTGGGTGCTCAGTACTCAGGGTGCTGGGTGCTCAGTACTCAGGGTGCTGGGTGCTCAGTCCTCAGGGTGCTCAGTGCTCAGGGTGCTGGGTTCCCAGTGCTCGGGGTGCTCGGTGCTCAGTACTCAGGGTGCTGAGTGCTCAGTACTCAGGGTGCTGGGTGCTCAGTACTCAGGGTGTTGGATGCTCAGTGCTCGGTGTGTTGGGTGCTCAGTTCTCAGGGTGCTCAGTGCTCAGTACTCAGGGTGCTGGGTGCTCAGTACTCAGGGTGCTGGGTGCTCAGTGCTCGGGGTGCTGGGTGCTCAGTACTCAGGGTGCTGGGTGCTCAGTGCTCGGGGTGCTCGGTGCTCAGTACTCAAGGAGCTGGGTGCTCAGTGCTCACGGTGCTGGGTGCTCAGTCCTCGGGGTGCTCTGTGCTCAGTGCTCAGGTTGCTGGGTGCTCAGTACTCAGGGTGCTTGGTGCTCAGTACTAAGGGTGCTCTGTGCTCAGTACTCAGGGTGCTCAGTGCTCAGTGCTCGGGGTGCTGGGTGCTCAGTACTCAGGGTGCTGGGTGCTCAGTACTCAGGGTGCTGGGTGCTCAGTGCTCAGTACTCAGCGTGCTCTGTGCTCAGTGCTCGGGGTGCTAGGTCCTCAGTGCTCAGTGTGCTGGGTGCTCAATTCTCAGGGTGCTGGGTGCTCAGTGCTCGGGGTGCTGGGTCCTCAGTGCTCAGGGTGCTCAGTGCTCAATGCCCGGGGTGCTGGGTGCTCAGTGCTCGGGGTGCTGGGTGCTCAGTGCTCAGGGTGCTGGTTGCTCAGTACTCAGTGTGCTCAGTGCTCAGGGTGCTAGGTGCTCAGAACTCAGGGTGCTGCGTGCTCAGTACTCAGGGTCGTGGGTGCTCAGTACTCAGTGTGCTCAGTGCTCAGGGTGCTAGGTGCTCAGAACTCAGGGTGCTGGGTGCTCAGTACTCAGGGTCGTGGGTGCTCAGTGCTCAGGGTGCTGGGTGCTCAGTGCTCAGGGTGCTCGGTGCTCAGTACTCATGGTGCTGGGTGCTCCTTCTCGGGGTGCTGGGTGCTCAGTACTCAGGTTGCTCAGTACTCTGGTTGCTCGGGGCTCAGTACTCATGGTGCTGGGTGCTCAGTACTCAGGGTGCTCGGTGCTCAGTTCTCAGGGTGCTCGGTGCTCAGTGTTTGGGGTGCTGGGTGCTCAGTACTCAGGGTGCTGGGTGCTCAGTGCTCAGGGTGCTGGGTGCTCAGTGCTCAGGGTGCTGGGTGCTCAGTACTCAGTGCTCAGGATGCTGGGTGCTCAGTGCTCAGGGTGTTGGGTGCTCAGTGCTCAGGGTGCTCAGTGCTCAGTGCTCAGTACTCAGGGTGCTGGGTGCTCAGTACTCAGGGTGCTGGGTGCTCAGTGCTCGGGGTACACGGTGCTCAGTGTTCGGGGTGCTCGGTGTTCAGTACTCAGGGTGCTGTGTGCTCAGTGCTCAGGGTGCTGGGTGCTCAGTGCTCAGGGTGATGGGTGCTCAGTGCTCAGCGTGCTTGATGCTCAGTACTCAGGGTGCTGGGTGCTCAGTGCTCAGGGTGCTGGGTGCTCAATGCTCGGTGTGCTGGGTGCTCAGTACTCAGGGTGCTGGGTGCTCAGTACTCAGGGTGCTGGGTGCTCAGTACTCGGGGTGCTGGGTGCTCAGTGCTCAGCGTGCTGGGTGCTCAGTACTCAGGTTGCTCGGTGCTCAGTGCTTGGGGTGCTGGGTGCTCAGTACTCAGGGTGCTGGGTGTTCAGTGCTCAGGGTGCTGGGTGCTCAGTGCTCAGGGTGCTGGGTGCTCAGTACTCAGTGCTCAAGATGCTGGGTGCTCAGTGCTCAGGCTGCTGGGTGGTCAGTGCTCAGGGTGCTGGGTGCTCAGTGCTCAGTACTCAGGGTGCTGGGTGCTCAGTGCTCAGGGTGCTGGGTGCTCAGTGCTCAGGGTGCTGGGTGCTCAGTACTCAGTGCTCAGGATGCTAGGTGCTCAGTGCTCAGGGTGTTGGGTGCTCAGTGCTCAGGGTGCTCAGTGCTCAGTGCTCAGTACTCAGGGTGCTGGGTGCTCAGTACTCAGGGTGCTGGGTGCTCAGTGCTCGGGGTACACGGTGCTCAGTGTTCGGGGTGCTCGGTGCTCAGTTCTCAGGGTGCTGTGTGCTCAGTGCTCAGGGTGCTGGGTGCTCAGTGCTCAGGGTGATGGGTGCTCAGTGCTCAGCGTGCTTGATGCTCAGTACTCAGGGTGCTGGGTGCTCAGTGCTCAGGGTGCTGGGTGCTCAATGCTCGGTGTGCTGGGTGCTCAGTACTCAGGGTGCTGGGTGCTCAGTACTCAGGGTGCTGGGTGCTCAGTACTCGGGGTGCTGGGTGCTTAGTGCTCAGCGTGCTGGGTGCTCAGTACTCAGGTTGCTCGGTGCTCAGTGCTTGGGGTGCTGGGTGCTCAGTACTCAGGGTGCTGGGTGTTCAGTGCTCAGGGTGCTGGGTGCTCAGTGCTCAGGGTGCTGGGTGCTCAGTACTCAGTGCTCAAGATGCTGGGTGCTCAGTGCTCAGGCTGCTGGGTGGTCAGTGCTCAGGGTGCTGGGTGCTCAGTGCTCAGTACTCAGGGTGCTCAGTACTCGGGGTGCCGGGTGCTCAGTGCTCGGGGTGCTGGGTGCTCAGTGCTGAGGGTGGTGCTGGGTGCTCAGTACTAAGGGTGCTGGGTGCTCAGTGCTCAGGATGCTGGGTTCTCAGTACTCAGGGTGCTGGGTGCACAGTGCTAGGGGTGCTGGGTGCTCAGTGCTCGGGGTCTGGGTGCTCAGTACTCAGGGTGCTGGGTGGTCAGTGCTCAGGGTGCTGGGTGCTCAGTGTTCGGGGAGCTCGGTGCTCAGTACTCAGGGTGCTGGATGCTCAGTACTCAGTGCTCGGGGTCCTGGGTGCTCCGTGCTCGGGGTGCTGGGTGCTCAGTGCTCTGGGTGCTTAGTGCTCAGTACTCAGGGTGCTGGGTGCTCAGTACTCAGGGTGCTGGGTGCTCATTCTCGGGGTGCTGGGTACTCAGTACTCAGGGTGCTGGTGGCTCAGTACTAAGGGTGCTGGGTGCTCAGTACTCAGGGTGCTCGGTTCTCCGTACTCAGGGTGCTGGGGGCCCCGTACTCAGGGTGCTGGGTGCTCAGTCCTCGGGGTGCTCCGTGCTCAGGGTGCTGGGTGCTCAGTGCTCAGGGTGCTGGGTGCTCAGTGCTCGGGGTGCTGGGTGCTGAGTGCTCAGGGTGCTGGGTGCTCAGTGCTCGGGGTGCTCGGTGCTCAGTGCTCAGGGTCCTGGGTGCTCAGTACTCAGGGTGCTGGGTGCTTAGTACTCAGGGTGCTCAGTGCTCAGTACACAGGGTGCTGGGTGCTCAGTGCTTGCCTTGCTGGGTGCTCAGTGCTCAGTACTCAGGGTGCTGGGTGCTCAGTGCTCGGGTTGCTGGGTGCTCAGTACTCAGCGTGCTGGGTGCTCAGTACTCAGGGTGCTGGGTGCTCAGTGCTCAGGGTGCTGGGTGCTCAGTGCTCAGGGTACTGGGTACTCAGTGATCGGGGTGCTGGGTGCTCAGTACTCAGGGTGCTCAGTGCTCGGGGAGCTCGGTGCTCAGTACTCAGGGTGCTGGGTGCTCAGTACTCAGGGTGCTGGGTGCTCAGTACTCGGGGTGCTGGGTGCTCAGTGCTCAGCGTGCTGGGTGCTCAGTACTCAGGTTGCTCGGTGCTCAGTGCTTGGGGTGCTGGGTGCTCAGTACTCAGGGTGCTGGGTGTTCAGTGCTCAGGGTGCTGGGTGCTCAGTGCTCAGGGTGCTGGGTGCTCAGTACTCAGTGCTCAAGATGCTGGGTGCTCAGTGCTCAGGCTGCTGGGTGGTCAGTGCTCAGGGTGCTGGGTGCTCAGTGCTCAGTACTCAGGGTGCTGGGTGCTCAGTGCTCAGGGTGCTGGGTGCTCAGTGCTCAGGGTGCTGGGTGCTCAGTACTCAGTGCTCAGGATGCTAGGTGCTCAGTGCTCAGGGTGTTGGATGCTCAGTGCTCAGGGTGCTCAGTGCTCAGTGCTCAGTACTCAGGGTGCTGGGTGCTCAGTACTCAGGGTGCTGGGTGCTCAGTGCTCGGGGTACACGGTGCTCAGTGTTCGGGGTGCTCGGTGCTCAGTACTCAGGGTGCTGTGTGCTCAGTGCTCAGGGTGCTGGGTGCTCAGTGCTCAGGGTGATGGGTGCTCAGTGCTCAGCGTGCTTGATGCTCAGTACTCAGGGTGCTGGGTGCTCAGTGCTCAGGGTGCTGGTGCTCAATGCTCGGTGTGCTGGGTGCTCAGTACTCAGGGTGCTGGGTGCTCAGTACTCAGGGTGCTGGGTGCTCAGTACTCGGGGTGCTGGGTGCTCAGTGCTCAGCGTGCTGGGTGCTCAGTACTCAGGTTGCTCGGTGCTCAGTGCTTGGGGTGCTGGGTGCTCAGTACTCAGGGTGCTGGGTGTTCAGTGCTCAGGGTGCTGGGTGCTCAGTGCTCAGGGTGCTGGGTGCTCAGTACTCAGTGCTCAAGATGCTGGGTGCTCAGTGCTCAGGCTGCTGGGTGGTCAGTGCTCAGGGTGCTGGGTGCTCAGTGCTCAGTACTCAGGGTGCTCAGTACTCGGGGTGCCGGGTGCTCAGTGCTCGGGGTGCTGGGTGCTCAGTGCTGAGGGTGGTGCTGGGTGCTCAGTACTAAGGGTGCTGGGTGCTCAGTGCTCAGGATGCTGGGTTCTCAGTACTCAGGGTGCTGGGTGCACAGTGCTAGGGGTTCTGGGTGCTCAGTGCTCGGGGTCTGGGTGCTCAGTACTCAGGGTGCTGGGTGGTCAGTGCTCAGGGTGCTGGGTGCTCAGTGTTCGGGGAGCTCGGTGCTCAGTACTCAGGGTGCTGGATGCTCAGTACTCAGTGCTCGGGGTCCTGGGTGCTCCGTGCTCGGGGTGCTGGGTGCTCAGTGCTCTGGGTGCTTAGTGCTCAGTACTCAGGGTGCTGGGTGCTCAGTACTCAGGGTGCTGGGTGCTCATTCTCGGGGTGCTGGGTACTCAGTACTCAGGGTGCTGGTGGCTCAGTACTAAGGGTGCTGGGTGCTCAGTACTCAGGGTGCTCGGTTCTCCGTACTCAGGGTGCTGGGGGCCCCGTACTCAGGGTGCTGGGTGCTCAGTCCTCGGGGTGCTCCGTGCTCAGGGTGCTGGGTGCTCAGTGCTCAGGGTGCTGGGTGCTCAGTGCTCGGGGTGCTGGGTGCTGAGTGCTCAGGGTGCTGGGTGCTCAGTGCTCGGGGTGCTCGGTGCTCAGTGCTCAGGGTCCTGGGTGCTCAGTACTCAGGGTGCTGGGTGCTTAGTACTCAGGGTGCTCAGTGCTCAGTACACAGGGTGCTGGGTGCTCAGTGCTTGCCTTGCTGGGTGCTCAGTGCTCAGTACTCAGGGTGCTGGGTGCTCAGTGCTCGGGTTGCTGGGTGCTCAGTACTCAGCGTGCTGGGTGCTCAGTACTCAGGGTGCTGGGTGCTCAGTGCTCAGGGTGCTGGGTGCTCAGTGCTCAGGGTACTGGGTACTCAGTGATCGGGGTGCTGGGTGCTCAGTACTCAGGGTGCTCAGTGCTCGGGGAGCTCGGTGCTCAGTACTCAGGGTGCTGGGTGCTCAGTACTCAGTGCTCGGGGTCCTGGGTGATCCGTGCTCGGGGTGCTGGGTGCTCAGTGCTCTGGGTGCTTAGTGCTCAGTACTCAGGGTGCTGGGTGCTCATTACTCAGGGTGCTGGGTGCTCATTCTCGGGGTGCTGGGTGCTCAGTGCTCGGGGTGCTGGGTGCTCAGGGCTCAGGGTGCTGGGGGCTCAGTACTCAGGGTTCTGGGTGCTCAGTACTCAGGGTGCTCGGTTCTCAGTACTCAGGGTGCTGGGTGCTCATTCTCGGGGTGCTGGGTGCTCAGTTCTCGGGGTGCTGGGTGCTCAGTACTCAGGGTGCTGGGGCTCAGTACTCAGGGTGCTGGGTGCTCAGTACTCAGGGTGATCTGTTCTCAGTACTCAGGTTGCTGGGTGCTCATTGCTCGGGGTGCTGGGTGCTCAGTACTCGGGGTGCTCAGTGCTCAGTACTCAGGGTGCTGGGTGCTCAGTACTCAGGGTGCTGGGTGCTCAGTGCTCGGGTGCTCGGTGCTCAGTACTCGGGGTGCTGGGTGCTCAGTACTCGGGGTGCTGGGTGCACAGTGCTCAGGGTGCTGGGTGCTCAGTGCTCGGGGTGGTGGGTGCTCAGTGCTGAGGGTGGTGCTGGGTGCTCAGTACTAAGGGTGCTGGGTGCTCAGTGCTCAAGGTGATAGGTGCTCAGTACTCAGGGTGCTCGGTGCTCAGTACTCAGTGTGCTGGGTGCTCAGTGCTCAGGGTGCTGGGTACTCAGTACTCAGGGTGCTGGGTGAACAGTACTCAGGGTGCTGGGTGCTCAGTGCTCAGGGTGCTGGGTGCTCAGTACTCAGGGTGATGGGTGCGCAGTGCTCAGGGTGATCGGTGCTCAGTACTCAGGGTGCTCAGTACTCAGGGTGATGGGTGCTCAGTGCTCGGGGTGCTGGGTGCTCAGTACTCGGGGTGCTGGGTGCTCTGTACTCAGGGTGCTGGGTGCTCAGTGCTCGGGGTCCTGGGTGCTCAGTGCTCAGGGTGATCGGTGCTCAGTACTCAGGGTGCTGGGTGCTCAGTGCTCAGGGTGCTGGGTGCTCAGTCCTCAGGGTGCTCAGTGCTCAGGGTGCTGGGTGCTCAGTGCTCGGGGTGCTCGGTGCTCAGTACTCAGGGTGCTGAGTGCTCAGTACTCAGGGTGCTGGGTGCTCAGTACTCATGGTGCTGGGTGCTCAGTACTCAGGGGGCTGGGTGCTCAGTGCTCAGGGTGCTGGGTGCTCAGTGCTCAGGGTGCTGGGTGCTCAGTGCTCGGGGTGCTGGGTGCTCAGTGCTCGGGGTGCTGGGTGCTCAGTGCTCAGTGCTCAGGGTGTTGTGTGCTTAGTGCTCAGTGCTTAGGGTGCTGCGTGCTCAGTACTCAGGGTGCTGGGTGCTTAGTACTCAGGGTGCTGGGTGCTCAGTGCTCAGGGTCTGGGTGCTCAGTACTCAGGGTGCTGGGTGGTCAGTGCTCAGGGTGCTGGGTGCTCAGTGTTCGGGGAGCTCGGTGCTCAGTACTCAGGGTGCTGGATGCTCAGTACTCAGTGCTCGGGGTCCTGGGTGCTCCGTGCTCGGGGTGCTGGGTGCTCAGTGCTCTGGGTGCTTAGTGCTCAGTACTCAGGGTGCTGGGTGCTCAGTACTCAGGGTGCTGGGTGCTCATTCTCGGGGTGCTGGGTACTCAGTACTCAGGGTGCTGGTGGCTCAGTACTAAGGGTGCTGGGTGCTCAGTACTCAGGGTGCTCGGTTCTCCGTACTCAGGGTGCTGGGTGCTCATTCTCGGGGTGCTGGGTGCTCAGTGCTCAGGGTGCTGGGTGCTCAGTACTCAGGGTGCTGGGGCTCAGTACTCAGGGTGCTGGGTGCTCAGTACTCAGGCTGATCTGTTCTCAGTACTCAGGTTGCTGGGTGCTCATTGCTCGGGGTGCTGGGTGCTCAGTACTCGGGGTGCTCAGTGCTCAGTACTCAGGGTGCTGGGTGCTCAGTACTCAGGGTGCTGGGTGCTCAGTGCTCGGGTGCTCGGTGCTCAGTACTCGGGGTGCTGGGTGCTCAGTACTCGGGGTGCTGGGTGCACAGTGCTCAGGGTGCTGGGTGCTCAGTGCTCGGGGTGCTGGATGCTCAGTGCTGAGGGTGGTGCTGGGTGCTCAGTACTAAGGGTGCTGGGTGCTCAGTGCTCAAGGTGATAGGTGCTCAGTACTCAGGGTGCTCGGTGCTCAGTACTCAGTGTGCTGGGTGCTCAGTGCTCAGGGTGCTGGGTACTCAGTACTCAGGGTGCTGGGTGAACAGTACTCAGGGTGCTGGGTGCTCAGTGCTCAGGGTGCTGGGTGCTCAGTACTCAGGGTGATGGGTGCGCAGTGCTCAGGGTGATCGGTGCTCAGTACTCAGGGTGCTCAGT
The DNA here is from genome assembly GCF_018167655.1 of Microtus oregoni. NCBI lineage: Eukaryota > Metazoa > Chordata > Mammalia > Rodentia > Cricetidae > Microtus > Microtus oregoni. The sequence continues at coordinate 35,340 of NW_024544969.1, forward strand.
ACTCAGGGTGATGGGTGCTCAGTGCTCGGGGTGCTGGGTGCTCAGTACTCGGGGTGCTGGGTGCTCTGTACTCAGCGTGCTGGGTGCTCAGTGCTCGGGGTCCTGGGTGCTCAGTGCTCAGGGTGATCGGTGCTCAGTACTCAGGGTGCTGGGTGCTCAGTGCTCAGGGTGCTGGGTGCTCAGTCCTCAGGGTGCTCAGTGCTCAGGGTGCTGGGTGCTCAGTGCTCGGGGTGCTCGGTGCTCAGTACTCAGGGTGCTGAGTGCTCAGTACTCAGGGTGCTGGGTGCTCAGTACTCATGGTGCTGGGTGCTCAGTACTCAGGGGGCTGGGTGCTCAGTGCTCAGGGTGCTGGGTGCTCAGTGCTCAGGGTGCTGGGTGCTCAGTGCTCGGGGTGCTGGGTGCTCAGTGCTCGGGGTGCTGGGTGCTCAGTGCTCAGTGCTCAGGGTGTTGTGTGCTTAGTGCTCAGTGCTTAGGGTGCTGCGTGCTCAGTACTCAGGGTGCTGGGTGCTTAGTACTCAGGGTGCTGGGTGCTCAGTGCTCAGGGTGCTGGGTGCTCAGTACTCTGGGTGTTGGGTGCTCAGTACTCAGGGTGCTGGGTGCTCAGTGCTCGGGGTGCTGGGTGCTCAGTGCTCGGGGTGCTGTGTGCTCAGTGCTCAGGGTGCTGGGTGCTCAGTATTCAGGGTGCTGGGTGCTCAGTGCTCGGGGTGCTCGCTGCTCAGTACTCAAGGTGCTGGGTGCTCAGTGCTCAGGGTGCTGGGTGCTCAGTCCTAGGGGTGCTCCGTGCTCAGTGCTCAGGGTGATCAGTGCTCAGTACTCAGGGTGCTGGGTGCTCAGTGCTCAGGGTGCTGGGTGCTCAGTCCTCAGGTTGCTCAGTATAAAGGGTGCTGGGTGCTCAGTACTCAGGGTGCTGGGTGCTCAGTGCTCAGGGTGATCAGTGCTCATTACTCAGGGTGCTGGGTGCTCAGTGCTCAGGGTGCTGGGTGCTCAGTCCTCAGGGTGCTCAGTACTCAGGGTGCTGGGTGCTCAGTACTCAGGGTGCTGGGTGCTCATTGCTCAGGGTGATCAGTGCTCAGTACTCAGGGTGCTGGGTGCTTAGTGCTCAGGGTGCTGGGTGCTCAGTACTCAGGGTGCTGGGTGCTCAGTGCTGGGGGTGCTGTGTGCTCAGTGCTCAGGGTGATCAGTGCTCAGTACTCAGGGTGCTGGTTGCTCAGTGCTCAGGGTGCTGGGTGCTCAGTCCTCAGGGTGCTCAGTACTCAGGGTGCTCGGTGCTCAGTCCTCAGTACTCAGGGTGTTCTGTACTCAGGGTGCTGGGTGCTCAGTGCTCGGGGTGCTGGGTGCTCAGTACTCAGGGTGCTGGGTGCTCAGTACTCAGGGTGCTGGGTGCTCAGTACTCAGGGTGCTGGGTGCTCAGTGCTCGGGGTGCTGGGTGCTCAGTGCTCAGGGTGATCGGTGCTCAGTGCTCACGGTGCTGGGTGCTCAGTCCTCAGGGTGCTCAGTGCTCAAGGTGCTGGGTGCTCAGTGCTCGGGGTGCTCTGTGCTCAGTACTCAGGGTGCTGAGTGCTCAGTACTCAGGGTACTGGGTGCTCAGTACTCAGGGTGCTGGGTGCTCAGTGCTCAGGGTGCTGGGTGCTCAGTGCTCAGGGTGCTGGGTGCTCAGTGCTCGGGGTGCTGGGTGCTCAGTACTCGGGGTGCTGGGTGCTCAGTGCTCAGTGCTCAGGGTGCTGGGTGCTCAGTGCTCAGTGCTCAGGGTGCTGGTTGCTCAGTACTCAGGGTGCTGGGTGCTCAGTACTCAGGGTGCTGGGTGCTCAGTGCTCAGGGTGCTGGGTGCTCAGTACTCAGGGTGCTGGGTGCTCAGTACTCAGGGTGCTGGGTGCTCAGTGCTCGGGGTGCTGGGTGCTCAGTGCTCGGGGTGCTGGGTGCTCAGTACTCAGGGTGCTGGGTGTTCAGTACTCAGGGTGCTGGGTGCTCTGTACTCAGGGTGCTGGGTGCTCAGTGCTCAGGGTGCTAAGTGCTCAGTACTCAGTGCTCAGGATGCTGGGTGTTCAGTACTCAGGGTGCTGGGTGTTCAGTACTCGGTGTGCTGGGTGCTCAGTGCTCAGGGTGCTCAGTGCTCATTACTCAGTGCTCAGGGTGCTCAGTGCTCAGCGCTCAGAGTGCTGGGTGCTCAGTACTCAGGGTGCTGGGTGCTCAGTACTCAGGGTGCTGGGTGCTCATTCTCGGGGTGCTGGGTGCTCAGTGCTCGGGGTGCTGGGTGCTCAGTACTCGGGGTGCTGGGTGCTCAGTGCTCAGCGTGCTGGGTGCTCAGTACTCAGGGTGCACGGTTCTCAGTACTCAGGGTGCAGGGTGCCCATTCTCGGGGTGCTGGGTGCTCAGTGCTCGGGGTGCTGGGTGCTCAGTGCTCAGGGTCCTCGGTGCTCAGTACTCAGGGTGCTCAGTACTCAGCGTGCTTTGTGCTCAGTGCTCAGGGTGCTGGGTGCTCAGTACTCAGGGTGGTGGGTGCTCAGTACTCACGGTGCTGGGTGCTCAGTACTCGGGGTGCTGGGTGCTCATTACTCAGGGTGCTGGGTGCTCAGTGCTCGGGGTGCTTGCTGCTCAGTACTCTTGGTGCTGGGTGCTCAGTACTCAGGGTGCTGGGTGCTCAGGGTTCGGGGTGCTCGGTGCTCAGTGCTCAGGATGCTCGGTGCTCAGGACTTTTGGTGCTGGGTGCTCAGTACTCAGGATGCTGGGTGCTCAGTGCTCGGGGTGCTCGGTGCTCAGTACTCAGGGTGCTGGGTGCTCAGTGCTCAGGGTGCTGGGTGCTCAGTACTCAGGGTGCTCAGTACTCAGTACTCAGGGTGCTGGGTGCTCAGTGCTTGGCGTGCTGGGTGCTCAGTGCTCAGGGTGCTGGGTGCTCAGTGCTCGGGGTGCTGGGTGCTCAGTACTCGGGTTGCTCGGTGCTCAGTGCTCGGGGTGCTGGGTGCTCAGTGCTCGGGGTGCTGGGTGCTCAGTGCTCAGGTGCTGGGTGCTAAGTACTCAGGGTGCTGGGTGCTCAGTGCTCAGGGTGCTGGGTGCTCAGTAAACAGGGTGCTGGGTGCTCAGCACTCAGGGTGCTCAGTACTCAGGGTGCTGGGTGCTCAGTGCTCGGGGTGCTGGGTGCTCAGGGCTCAGGGTGATCGTTGCTCTGTACTCAGGGTGCTGGGTGCTCAGTACTCAGGGTGCTCGGTTCTCCGTACTCAGGGTGCTGGGTGCTCATTCTCGGGGTGCTGGGTGCTCAGTGCTCAGGGTGCTTGGTGCTCAGTACTCAGGGTGCTGGGGGCCCCGTACTCAGGGTGCTGGGTGCTCAGTCCTCAGGGTGCTCCGTGCTCAGGGTGCTGGGTGCTCAGTGCTCGGGGTGCTCGGTGCTCAGTGCTCAGGGTCCTGGGTGCTCAGTACTCAGGGTGCTGGGTGCTTAGTACTCAGGGTGCTCAGTGCTCAGTACACAGCGTGCTGGGTGCTCAGTGCTTGCCTTGCTGGGTGCTCAGTGCTCAGTACTCAGGGTGCTGGGTGCTCAGTGCTCGGGGTGCTGGGTGCTCAGTACTCAGCGTGCTGGGTGCTCAGTACTCAGGGTGCTGGGTGCTCAGTGCTCAGGGTGCTGGGTGCTCAGTGCTCAGGGTACTGGGTACTCAGTGATCGGGGTGCTGGGTGCTCAGTACTCAGGGTGCTCAGTGCTCGGGGAGCTCGGTGCTCAGTACTCAGGGTGCTGGGTGCTCAGTACTCAGTGCTCGGGGTCCTGGGTGATCCGTGCTCGGGGTGCTGGGTGCTCAGTGCTCTGGGTGCTTAGTGCTCAGTACTCAGGGTGCTGGGTGCTCATTACTCAGGGTGCTGGGTGCTCATTCTCGGGGTGCTGGGTGCTCAGTGCTCGGGGTGCTGGGTGCTCAGGGCTCAGGGTGCTGGGGGCTCAGTACTCAGGGTTCTGGGTGCTCAGTACTCAGGGTGCTCGGTTCTCAGTACTCAGGGTGCTGGGTGCTCATTCTCGGGGTGCTGGGTGCTCAGTTCTCGGGGTGCTGGGTGCTCAGTACTCAGGGTGCTGGGGCTCAGTACTCAGTGTGCTGGGTGCTCAGTACTCAGGGTGATCTGTTCTCAGTACTCAGGTTGCTGGGTGCTCATTGCTCGGGGTGCTGGGTGCTCAGTACTCGGGGTGCTCAGTGCTCAGTACTCAGGGTGCTGGGTGCTCAGTACTCAGGGTGCTGGGTGCTCAGTGCTCGGGTGCTCGGTGCTCAGTACTCGGGGTGCTGGGTGCTCAGTACTCGGGGTGCTGGGTGCACAGTGCTCAGGGTGCTGGGTGCTCAGTGCTCGGGGTGCTGGGTGCTCAGTGCTGAGGGTGGTGCTGGGTGCTCAGTACTAAGGGTGCTGGGTGCTCAGTGCTCAGGGTGATAGGTGCTCAGTACTCAGGGTGCTCGGTGCTCAGTACTCAGGGTGCTGGGTGCTCAGTGCTCAGGGTGCTGGGTACTCAGTAGTCAGGGTGCTGGGTGAACAGTACTCAGGGTGCTGGGTGCTCAGTGCTCAGGGTGCTGGGTGCTCAGTCTCAGGGTGCTGGGTGCTCAGTACTCAGGGTGATGGGTGCGCAGTGCTCAGGGTGATCGGTGCTCAGTACTCAGGGTGCTCAGTACTCAGGGTGATGGGTGCTCAGTGCTCGGGGTGCTGGGTGCTCAGTACTCGGGGTGCTGGGTGCTCTGTACTCAGGGTGCTGGGTGCTCAGTGCTCGGGGTCCTGGGTGCTCAGTGCTCAGGGTGATCGGTGCTCAGTACTCAGGGTGCTGGGTGCTCAGTGCTCAGGGTGCTGGGTGCTCAGTCCTCAGGGTGCTCAGTGCTCAGGGTGCTGGGTGCTCAGTGCTCGGGGTGCTCGGTGCTCAGTACTCAGGGTGCTGAGTGCTCAGTACTCAGGGTGCTGGGTGCTCAGTACTCATGGTGCTGGGTGCTCAGTACTCAGGGGGCTGGGTGCTCAGTGCTCAGGGTGCTGGGTGCTCAGTGCTCAGGGTGCTGGGTGCTCAGTGCTCGGGGTGCTGGGTGCTCAGTGCTCGGGGTGCTGGGTGCTCAGTGCTCAGTGCTCAGGGTGTTGTGTGCTTAGTGCTCAGTGCTCAGGGTGCTGCGTGCTCAGTACTCAGGGTGCTGGGTGCTTAGTACTCAGGGTGCTGGGTGCTCAGTGCTCAGGGTGCTGGGTGCTCAGTACTCTGGGTGTTGGGTGCTCAGTACTCAGGGTGCTGGGTGCTCAGTGCTCGGGGTGCTGGGTGCTCAGTGCTCGGGGTGCTGTGTGCTCAGTGCTCAGGGTGCTGGGCAGTGCTCGGGGTGCTGTGTGCTCAGTGCTCAGGGTGCTGGGTGCTCAGTATTCAGGGTGCTGGGTGCTCAGTGCTCGGGGTGCTCGCTGCTCAGTACTCAAGGTGCTGGGTGCTCAGTGCTCAGGGTGCTGGCTGCTCAGTCCTAGGGGTGCTGGGTGCTCATTACTCAGGGTGCTGGGTGCTCAGTGCTCGGGGTGCTTGCTGCTCAGTACTCTTGGTGCTGGGTGCTCAGTACTCAGGGTGCTGGGTGCTCAGGGTTCGGGGTGCTCGGTGCTCAGTGCTCAGGATGCTCGGTGCTCAGTACTTTTGGTGCTGGGTGCTCAGTACTCAGGGTGCTGGGTGCTCAGTGCTCGGGGTGCTCGGTGCTCAGTACTCAGTGTGCTGGGTGCTCAGTGCTCAGGGTGCTGGGTGCTCAGTACTCAGGGTGCTCAGTACTCAGTACTCAGGGTGCTGGGTGCTCAGTGCTTGGGGTGCTGGGTGCTCAGTGCTCAGGGTGCTGGGTGCTCAGTGCTCGGGGTGCTGGGTGCTCAGTACTCGGGGTGCTCGGTGCTCAGTGCTCGGGGTGCTGGGTGCTCAGTGCTCGGGGTGCTGGGTGCTCAGTGCTCAGGTGCTGGGTGCTAAGTACTCAGGGTGCTGGGTGCTCAGTGCTCAGGGTGCTGGGTGCTCAGTAATCAGGGTGCTGGGTGCTCAGCACTCAGGGTGCTCAGTACTCAGGGTGCTGGGTGCTCAGTGCTCGGGGTGCTGGGTGCTCAGGGCTCAGGGTGATCGTTGCTCTGTACTCAGGGTGCTGGGTGCTCAGTACTCAGGGTGCTGGGTGCTCAGTACCCAGGGTGCTGGGTGCTCAGTCCTCAGGGTGCTCAGTGCTCAGGGTGCTGCGTTCCCAGTGCTCGGGGTGCTCGGAGCTCAGTACTCAGGGTGCTGAGTGCTCAGTACTCAGGGTGCTGGGTGCTCAGTACTCAGGGTGTTGGATGCTCAGTGCTCGGTGTGTTGGGTGCTCAGTTCTCAGGGTGCTCAGTGCTCAGTACTCAGGGTGCTGGGTGCTCAGTGCTCACGGTGCTGGGTGCTCAGTCCTCGGGGTGCTCTGTGCTCAGTGCTCAGGTTGCTGGGTGCTCAGTACTCAGGGTGCTTGGTGCTCAGTACTAAGGGTGCTCTGTGCTCAGTACTCAGGGTGCTCAGTGCTCAGTGCTCGGGGTGCTGGGTGCTCAGTACTCAGGGTGCTGGGTGTTCAGTACTCGGTGTGCTGGGTGCTCAGTGCTCAGGGTGCTCAGTGCTCATTACTCAGTGCTCAGGGTGCTCAGTGCTCAGCGCTCAGAGTGCTGGGTGCTCAGTACTCAGGGTGCTGGGTGCTCAGTACTCAGGGTGCTGGGTGCTCATTCTCGGGGTGCTGGGTGCTCAGTGCTCGGGGTGCTGGGTGCTCAGTACTCGGGGTGCTGGGTGCTCAGTGCTCAGCGTGCTGGGTGCTCAGTACTCAGGGTGCACGGTTCTCAGTACTCAGGGTGCAGGGTGCCCATTCTCGGGGTGCTGGGTGCTCAGTGCTCGGGGTGCTGGGTGCTCAGTGCTCAGGGTCCTCGGTGCTCAGTACTCAGGGTGCTCAGTACTCAGCGTGCTTTGTGCTCAGTGCTCAGGGTGCTGGGTGCTCAGTACTCAGGGTGGTGGGTGCTCAGTACTCACGGTGCTGGGTGCTCAGTACTCGGGGTGCTGGGTGCTCATTACTCAGGGTGCTGGGTGCTCAGTGCTCGGGGTGCTTGCTGCTCAGTACTCTTGGTGCTGGGTGCTCAGTACTCAGGGTGCTGGGTGCTCAGGGTTCGGGGTGCTCGGTGCTCAGTGCTCAGGATGCTCGGTGCTCAGGACTTTTGGTGCTGGGTGCTCAGTACTCAGGATGCTGGGTGCTCAGTGCTCGGGGTGCTCGGTGCTCAGTACTCAGGGTGCTGGGTGCTCAGTGCTCAGGGTGCTGGGTGCTCAGTACTCAGGGTGCTCAGTACTCAGTACTCAGGGTGCTGGGTGCTCAGTGCTTGGCGTGCTGGGTGCTCAGTGCTCAGGGTGCTGGGTGCTCAGTGCTCGGGGTGCTGGGTGCTCAGTACTCGGGTTGCTCGGTGCTCAGTGCTCGGGGTGCTGGGTGCTCAGTGCTCGGGGTGCTGGGTGCTCAGTGCTCAGGTGCTGGGTGCTAAGTACTCAGGGTGCTGGGTGCTCAGTGCTCAGGGTGCTGGGTGCTCAGTAAACAGGGTGCTGGGTGCTCAGCACTCAGGGTGCTCAGTACTCAGGGTGCTGGGTGCTCAGTGCTCGGGGTGCTGGGTGCTCAAGGCTCAGGGTGATCGTTGCTCTGTACTCAGGGTGCTGGGTGCTCAGTACTCAGGGTGCTCGGTTCTCCGTACTCAGGGTGCTGGGTGCTCATTCTCGGGGTGCTGGGTGCTCAGTGCTCAGGGTGCTTGGTGCTCAGTACTCAGGGTGCTGGGGGCCCCGTACTCAGGGTGCTGGGTGCTCAGTCCTCGGGGTGCTCCGTGCTCAGGGTGCTGGGTGCTCAGTGCTCGGGGTGCTCGGTGCTCAGTGCTCAGGGTCCTGGGTGCTCAGTACTCAGGGTGCTGGGTGCTTAGTACTCAGGGTGCTCAGTGCTCAGTACACAGCATGCTGGGTGCTCAGTGCTTGCCTTGCTGGGTGCTCAGTGCTCAGTACTCAGGGTGCTGGGTGCTCAGTGCTCGGGGTGCTGGGTGCTCAGTACTCAGCGTGCTGGGTGCTCAGTACTCAGGGTGCTGGGTGCTCAGTGCTCAGGGTGCTGGGTGCTCAGTGCTCAGGGTACTGGGTACTCAGTGATCGGGGTGCTGGGTGCTCAGTACTCAGGGTGCTCAGTGCTCGGGGAGCTCGGTGCTCAGTACTCAGGGTGCTGGGTGCTCAGTACTCAGTGCTCGGGGTCCTGGGTGATCCGTGCTCGGGGTGCTGGGTGCTCAGTGCTCTGGGTGCTTAGTGCTCAGTACTCAGGGTCCTGGGTGCTCATTACTCAGGGTGCTGGGTGCTCATTCTCGGGGTGCTGGGTGCTCAGTGCTCGGGGTGCTGGGTGCTCAGGGCTCAGGGTGCTGGGGGCTCAGTACTCAGGGTTCTGGGTGCTCAGTACTCAGGGTGCTCGGTTCTCAGTACTCAGGGTGCTGGGTGCTCATTCTCGGGGTGCTGGGTGCTCAGTTCTCGGGGTGCTGGGTGCTCAGTACTCAGGGTGCTGGGGCTCAGTACTCAGTGTGCTGGGTGCTCAGTACTCAGGGTGATCTGTTCTCAGTACTCAGGTTGCTGGGTGCTCATTGCTCGGGGTGCTGGGTGCTCAGTACTCGGGGTGCTCAGTGCTCAGTACTCAGGGTGCTGGGTGCTCAGTACTCAGGGTGCTGGGTGCTCAGTGCTCGGGTGCTCGGTGCTCAGTACTCGGGCTGCTGGGTGCTCAGTACTCGGGGTGCTGGGTGCACAGTGCTCAGGGTGCTGGGTGCTCAGTGCTCGGGGTGCTGGGTGCTCAGTGCTGAGGGTGGTGCTGGGTGCTCAGTACTAAGGGTGCTGGGTGCTCAGTGCTCAGGGTGATAGGTGCTCAGTACTCAGGGTGCTCGGTGCTCAGTACTCAGGGTGCTGGGTGCTCAGTGCTCAGGGTGCTGGGTACTCAGTAGTCAGGGTGCTGGGTGAACAGTACTCAGGGTGCTGGGTGCTCAGTGCTCAGGGTGCTGGGTGCTCAGTGCTCAGGGTGCTGGGTGCTCAGTACTCAGGGTGATGGGTGCGCAGTGCTCAGGGTGATCGGTGCTCAGTACTCAGGGTGCTCAGTACTCAGGGTGATGGGTGCTCAGTGCTCGGGGTGCTGGGTGCTCAGTACTCGGGGTGCTGGGTGCTCTGTACTCAGGGTGCTGGGTGCTCAGTGCTCGGGGTCCTGGGTGCTCAGTGCTCAGGGTGATCGGTGCTCAGTACTCAGGGTGCTGGGTGCTCAGTGCTCAGGGTGCTGGGTGCTCAGTCCTCAGGGTGCTCAGTGCTCAGGGTGCTGGGTGCTCAGTGCTCGGGGTGCTCGGTGCTCAGTACTCAGGGTGCTGAGTGCTCAGTACTCAGGGTGCTGGGTGCTCAGTACTCATGGTGCTGGGTGCTCAGTACTCAGGGGGCTGGGTGCTCAGTGCTCAGGGTGCTGGGTGCTCAGTGCTCAGGGTGCTGGGTGCTCAGTGCTCGGGGTGCTGGGTGCTCAGTGCTCGGGGTGCTGGGTGCTCAGTGCTCAGTGCTCAGGGTGTTGTGTGCTTAGTGCTCAGTGCTCAGGGTGCTGCGTGCTCAGTACTCAGGGTGCTGGGTGCTTAGTACTCAGGGTGCTGGGTGCTCAGTGCTCAGGGTGCTGGGTGCTCAGTACTCTGGGTGTTGGGTGCTCAGTACTCAGGGTGCTGGGTGCTCAGTGCTCGGGGTGCTGGGTGCTCAGTGCTCGGGGTGCTGTGTGCTCAGTGCTCAGGGTGCTGGGTGCTCAGTATTCAGGGTGCTGGGTGCTCAGTACTCGGGGTGCTCGCTGCTCAGTACTCAAGGTGCTGGGTGCTCAGTGCTCAGGGTGCTGGCTGCTCAGTCCTAGGGGTGCTGGGTGCTCATTACTCAGGGTGCTGGGTGCTCAGTGCTCGGGGTGCTTGCTGCTCAGTACTCTTGGTGCTGGGTGCTCAGTACTCAGGGTGCTGGGTGCTCAGGGTTCGGGGTGCTCGGTGCTCAGTGCTCAGGATGCTCGGTGCTCAGTACTTTTGGTGCTGGGTGCTCAGTACTCAGGGTGCTGGGTGCTCAGTGCTCGGGGTGCTCGGTGCTCAGTACTCAGTGTGCTGGGTGCTCAGTGCTCAGGGTGCTGGGTGCTCAGTACTCAGGGTGCTCAGTACTCAGTACTCAGGGTGCTGGGTGCTCAGTGCTTGGGGTGCTGGGTGCTCAGTGCTCAGGGTGCTGGGTGCTCAGTGCTCGGGGTGCTGGGTGCTCAGTACTCGGGGTGCTCGGTGCTCAGTGCTCGGGGTGCTGGGTGCTAAGTACTCAGGGTGCTGGGTGCTCAGTACTCAGGGGGCTGGGTGCTCAGTGCTCGGGGTGCTGGGTGCTCAGTGCTCGGGGTGCTGGGTGCTCAGTGCTCAGGTGCTGGGTGCTAAGTACTCAGGGTGCTGGGTGCTCAGTGCTCAGGGTGCTGGGTGCTCAGTAATCAGGGTGCTGGGTGCTCAGCACTCAGGGTGCTCAGTACTCAGGGTGCTGGGTGCTCAGTGCTCGGGGTGCTGGGTGCTCAGGGCTCAGGGTGATCGTTGCTCTGTACTCAGGGTGCTGGGTGCTCAGTACTCAGGGTGCTGGGTGCTCAGTACCCAGGGTGCTGGGTGCTCAGTCCTCAGGGTGCTCAGTGCTCAGGGTGCTGCGTTCCCAGTGCTCGGGGTGCTCGGAGCTCAGTACTCAGGGTGCTGAGTGCTCAGTACTCAGGGTGCTGGGTGCTCAGTACTCAGGGTGTTGGATGCTCAGTGCTCGGTGTGTTGGGTGCTCAGTTCTCAGGGTGCTCAGTGCTCAGTACTCAGGGTGCTGGGTGCTCAGTGCTCACGGTGCTGGGTGCTCAGTCCTCGGGGTGCTCTGTGCTCAGTGCTCAGGTTGCTGGGTGCTCAGTACTCAGGGTGCTTGGTGCTCAGTACTAAGGGTGCTCTGTGCTCAGTACTCAGGGTGCTCAGTGCTCAGTGCTCGGGGTGCTGGGTGCTCAGTACTCAGGGTGCTGGGTGCTCAGTACTCAGGGTGCTGGGTGCTCAGTGCTCAGTACTCAGCGTGCTCAGTGCTCAGTGCTCGGGGTGCTAGGTCCTCAGTGCTCAGTGTGCTGGGTGCTCAATTCTCAGGGTGCTGGGTGCTCAGTGCTCGGGGTGCTGGGTCCTCAGTGCTCAGGGTGCTCAGTGCTCAATGCTCGGGGTGCTGGGTGCTCAGTGCTCGGGGTGCTGGGTGCTCAGTGCTCAGGGTGCTGGTTGCTCAGTACTCAGTGTGCTCAGTGCTCAGGGTGCTAGGTGCTCAGAACTCAGGGTGCTGGGTGCTCAGTACTCAGGGTCCTGGGTGCTCAGTACTCAGGGTGCTTGGTGCTCAGTACTCAGGGTGCTGGGTGCTCAGTGCTCAGGGTGCTCGGTGCTCAGTACTCATGGTGCTGGGTGCTCATTCTCGGGGTGCTGGGTGCTCAGTACTCAGGTTGCTCAGTACTCTGGTTGCTCGGGGCTCAGTACTCATGGTGCTGGGTGCTCAGTACTCAGGGTGCTCGGTGCTCAGTTCTCAGGGTGCTCGGTGCTCAGTGTTTGGGGTGCTGGGTGCTCAGTACTCAGGGTGCTGGGTGCTCAGTGCTCAGGGTGCTGGGTGTTCAGTGCTCAGGGTGCTGGGTGCTCAGTACTCAGTGCTCAGGATGCTGGGTGCTCAGTGCTCAGGGTGTTGGGTGCTCAGTGCTCAGGGTGCTCAGTGCTCAGTGCTCAGTACTCAGGGTGCTGGGTGCTCAGTACTCAGGGTGCTGGGTGCTCAGTGCTCGGGGTACACGGTGCTCAGTGTTCGGGGTGCTCGGTGCTCAGTACTCAGGGTGCTGTGTGCTCAGTGCTCAGGGTGCTGGGTGCTCAGTGCTTAGTGTGCTGGGTGCTCAGTGCTCAGCGTGCTTGATGCTCAGGACTCAGGGTGCTGGGTGCTCAGTGCTCAGGGTGCTGGGTGCTCAATGCTCGGTGTGCTGGGTGCTCAGTACTCAGGGTGCTCGGTGCTCAGTGTTTGGGGTGCTGGGTGCTCAGTACTCAGGGTGCTGGATGTTCAGTGCTCAGGGTGCTGGGTGCTCAGTGCTCAGGGTGCTGGGTGCTCAGTACTCAGTGCTCAGGGTACTGGGAACTCAGTGCTCAGTACTCAGGGTGCTCAGTACTCGGGGTGCCGGTTGCTCAGTGCTCGGGGTGCTGGGTGCTCAGTGCTGAGGCTGGTGCTGGGTGCTCAGTACTAAGGGTGCTGGGTGCTCAGTGCTCAGGATGCTGGGTTCTCAGTACTCAGGGTGCTGGGTGCACAGTGCTATGGGTGCTGGGTGCTCAGTGCTCGGGGTCTGGTTGCTCAGTACTCAGGGTGCTGGGTGGTCAGTGCTCAGGGTGCTGGGTGCTCAGTGTTCGGGGAGCTCGGTGCTCAGTACTCAGGGTGCTGGATGCTCAGTACCCAGTGCTCGGGGTCCTGGGTGCTCCGTGCTCGGGGTGCTGGGTGCTCAGTGCTCTGGGTGCTTAGTGCTCAGTACTCAGGGTGCTGGGTGCTCAGTACTCAGGGTGCTGGGTGCTCAGTGCTCGGTGTGCTGGGTACTCAGTACTCAGGGTGCTGGTGGCTCAGTACTAAGGGTGCTGGGTGCTCAGTACTCAGGGTGCTCGGTTCTCCGTACTCAGGGTGCTGGGTGCTCATTCTCGAGGTGCTGGGTGCTCAGTGCTCAGGGTGCTTGGTGCTCAGTACTCAGGGTGCTGGGGGCCCCGTACTCAGTATCCTGGGTGCTCAGTCCTCGGGGTGCTCCGTGCTCAGGGTGCTGGGTGCTCAGTGCTCAGGGTGCTGGGTGCTCAGTGCTCGGGGTGCTGGGTGCTGAGTGCTCAGGGTGCTGGGTGCTCAGTGCTCGGGGTGCTCGGTGCTCAGTGCTCAGGGTCCTGGGTGATCAGTACTCAGGGTGCTGGGTGCTTAGTACTCAGGATGCTCAGTGCTCAGTACACAGGGTGCTGGGTGCTCAGTGCTTGCCTTGCTGGGTGCTCAGTGCTCAGTACTCAGGGTGCTGGGTGCTCAGTGCTCGGGGTGCTGGGTGCTCAGTACTCAGCGTGCTGGGTGCTCAGTACTCAGGGTGCTGGGTGCTCAGTGCTCAGGGTGCTGGGTGCTTAGTGCTCAGGGTACTGGGTGCTCAGTGATCGGGGTGCTGGGTGCTCAGTACTCAGGGTGCTCAGTGCTCGGGGAGCTCGGTGCTCAGTACTCAGGGTGCTGGGTGCTCAGTACTCAGTGCTCGGGGTCCTGGGTGATCCGTGCTCGGGGTGCTGGGTGCTCAGTGCTCTGGGTGCTTAGTGCTCAGTACTCAGGGTGCTGGGTGCTCAGTACTCAGGGTGCTGGGTGCTCATTCTCGGGGTGCTGGGTGCTCAGTGCTCGGGGTGCTGGGTGCTCAGGGCTCAGGGTGCTGGGGGCTCAGTACTCAGGGATCTGGGTGCTCAGTACTCAGGGTGCTCGGTTCTCAGTACTCAGGGTGCTGGGTGCTCATTCTCGGGGTGCTGGGTGCTCAGTTCTCGGGGTGCTGGGTGCTCAGTACTCAGGGTGCTGGGGCTCAGTACTCAGGGTGCTGGGTGCTCAGTACTCAGGGTGATCTGTTCTCAGTACTCAGGTTGCTGGGTGCTCATTGCTCGGTGTGCTGGGTGCTCAGTACTCGGGGTGCTCAGTGCTCAGTACTCAGGGTGCTGGGTGCTCAGTACTCAGGGTGCTGGGTGCTCAGTGCTCGGGTGCTCGGTGCTCAGTACTCGGGGTGCTGGGTGCTCAGTACTCGGGGTGCTGGGTGCACAGTGCTCAGGGTGCTGGGTGCTCAGTGCTCGGGGTGCTGGGTGCTCAGTGCTGAGGGTGGTGCTGGGTGCTCAGTACTAAGGGTGCTGGGTGCTCAGTGCTCAGGGTGATGGGTGCTCAGTACTCAGGGTGCTCGGTGCTCAGTACTCAGGGTGCTGGGTGCTCAGTGCTCAAGGTGCTGGGTACTCAGTACTCAGGGTGCTGGGTGAACAGTACTCAGGGTGCTGGGTGCTCAGTGCTCAGGATGCTGGGTGCTCAGTGCTCAGGGTGCTGGGTGCTCAGTACTCAGGGTGATGGGTGCGCAGTGCTCAGGGTGATCGGTGCTCAGTACTCAGGGTGCTCAGTACTCAGGGTGCTGGGTGCTCAGTGCTCGGGGTCTGGGTGCTCAGTACTCAGGGTGCTGGGTGGTCAGTGCTCAGGGTGCTGGGTGCTCAGTGTTCGGGGAGCTCGGTGCTCAGTACTCAGGGTGCTGGATGCTCAGTACTCAGTGCTCGGGGTCCTGGGTGCTCCGTGCTCGGGGTGCTTGGTGCTCAGTGCTCTGGGTGCTTAGTGCTCAGTACTCAGGGTGCTGGGTGCTCAGTACTCAGGGTGCTGGGTGCTCATTCTCGGGGTGCTGGGTACTCAGTACTCAGGGTGCTGGGTGCTCATTCTCGGGGTGCTGGGTGCTCAGTGCTCGGGGTGCTGGGTGCTCAGGGCTCAGGGTGCTGGGGGCTCAGTACTCAGGGATCTGGGTGCTCAGTACTCAGGGTGCTCGGTTCTCAGTACTCAGGGTGCTGGGTGCTCATTCTCGGGGTGTTGGGTGCTCAGTTCTCAGGGTGCTGGGTGCTCAGTACTCAGGGTGCTGGGGCTCAGGACTCAGGGTGCTGGGTGCTCAGTACTCAGGGTGATCTGTTCTCAGTACTCAGGTTGCTGGTTGCTCATTGCTCGGGGTGCTGGGTGCTCAGTACTCGGGGTGCTCAGTGCTCAGTACTCAGGGTGCTGGGTGCTCAGTACTCAGGGTGCTGGGTGCTCAGTGCTCGGGTGCTCGGTGCTCAGTACTCGGGGTGCTGGGTGCTCAGTACTCGGGGTGCTGGGTGCACAGTGCTCAGGGTGCTGGGTGCTCAGTGCTCGGGGTGCTGGGTGCTCAGTGCTGAGGGTGGTGCTGGGTGCTCAGTACTAAGGGTGCTGGGTGCTCAGTGCTCAGGGTGATGGGTGCGCAGTGCTCAGGGTGATCGGTGCTCAGTACTCAGGGTGCTCAGTACTCAGGGTGCTGGGTGCTCAGTGCTCGGGGTGCTGGGTGCTCAGTACTCGGGGTGCTGGGTGCTCTGTACTCAGGGTGCTGGGTGCTCAGTGCTCGGGGTCCTGGGTGCTCAGTGCTCAGGGTGATCGGTGCTCAGTACTCAGTGTGCTGGGTGCTCAGTGCTCAGGGTGCTGGGTGCTCAGTCCTCAGGGTGCTCAGTGCTCAGGGTGCTGGGTTGCTCAGTGCTCGGGGTGCTCGGTGCTCAGTACTCAGGGTGCTGAGTGCTCAGTACTCAGGGTGCTGGGTGCTCAGTACTCATAGTGCTGGGTGCTCAGTACTCAGGGGGCTGGGTGCTCAGTGCTCAGGGTGCTGGGTGCTCAGTGCTCAGGGTGCTGGGTGCTCAGTGCTCGGGGTGCTGTGTGCTCAGTGCTCGGGGTGCTGGGTGCTCAGTGCTCAGTGCTCAGGGTGTTGTGTGCTTAGTGCTCAGTGCTCAGGGTGCTGCGTGCTCAGTACTCAGGGTGCTGGGTGCTTAGTACTCAGGGTGCTGGGTGGTCAGTGCTCAGGGTGCTGGGTGCTCAGTACTCTGTTTGCTGGGTGCTCAGTACTCAGGGTGCTGGGTGCTCAGTGCTCGGGGTGCTGGGTGCTCAGTGCTTGGGGTGCTGTGTGCTCAGTGCTCAGGGTGCTGGGTGCTCAGTATTCAGGGTGCTGGGTGCTCAGTGCTCGGGGTGCTCACTGCTCAGTACTCAAGGTGCTGGGTGCTCAGTGCTCAGGGTGCTGGGTGCTGGGTCCACAGGGTGCTCAGTATAAAGGGTGCTGGGTGCTCAGTACTCAGGGTGCTGGGTGCTCAGTGCTCAGGGTGATCAGTGCTCATTACTCAGGGTGCTGGGTGCTCAGTCCTCAGGGTGCTCAGTACTCAGGGTGCTGGGTGCTCAGTACTCAGGGTGCTGGGTGCTCAGTGCTCAGGGTGATCAGTGCTCAGTACTCAGGGTGCTGGTTGCTCAGTGCTCAGGGTGCTGGGTGCTCAGTCCTCAGGGTGCTCAGTACTCAGGGTGCTCGGTGCTCAGTGCTCAGTACTCAGGGTGTTCTGTACTCAGGGTGCTGGGTGCTCAGTGCTCGGGGTGCTGGGTGCTCAGTACTCAGGGTGCTGGGTGCTCAGTACTCAGGGTGCTGGGTGCTCAGTACTCAGGGTGCTGGGTGCTCAGTGCTCGGGGTGCTGGGTGCTCAGTCCTCAGGGTGCTCAGTGCTCAAGGTGCTGGGTGCTCAGTGCTCGGGGTGCTCTGTGCTCAGTACTCAGGGTGCTGAGTGCTCAGTACTCAGGGTGCTGGGTGCTCAGTACTCAGGGTGCTGTGTGCTCAGTACTCAGGGTGCTGGGTGCTCAGTGCTCAGGGTGCTGGGTGCTCAGTGCTCAGGGTGCTGGGTGCTCAGTGCTCGGGGTGCTGGGTGCTCAGTACTCGGGGTGCTGGGTGCTCAGTGCTCAGTGCTCAGGGTGCTGGGTGCTCAGTGCTCAGTGCTCAGGGTGCTGGTTGCTCAGTACTCAGGGTGCTGGGTGCTCAGTACTCAGGGTGCTGGGTGCTCAGTGCTCAGGGTGCTGGGTGCTCAGTACTCAGGGTGCTGGGTGCTCAGTACTCAGGGTGCTGGGTGCTCAGTGCTCGGGGTGCTGGGTGCTTAGTGCTCGGGGTGCTGGGTGCTCAGTACTCATGGTGCTGGGTGTTCAGTACTCAGGGTGCTGGGTGCTCTGTACTCAGGGTGCTGGGTGCTCTGTACTCAGGGTGCTGGGTGCTCAGTGCTCAGGGTGCTCAGTGCTCAGTACTCACTGCTCAGGGTGCTGGGTGTTCAGTACTCAGGGTGCTGGGTGTTCAGTACTCGGTGTGCTGGGTGCTCAGTGCTCAGGGTGCTCAGTGCTCATTACTCAGTGCTCAGGGTGCTCAGTGCTCAGCGCTCAGAGTGCTGGGTGTTCAGTACTCAGGGTGCTGGGTGGTCAGTGCTCAGGGTGCTGGGTGCTCAGTGCTCAGGGTGATGGGTGCTCAGTACTCAGGGTGGTGGGTGCTCAGTGCTCGGGGTGCTGGGTGCTCAGTGCTCAGGGTGCTCAGTGCTCAGTACTCAGGGTGCTGGGTGCTCAGTACTCAGGGTGCTGGGTGCTCAGTGCTCGGGGTGCTGGGTGCTCAGTACTCAGGGTGCTGGGTGCTCAGTGCTCGGGGTGCTGGGTGCTCAGTGATCGGGGTGCTGGTTGCACAGTACTCAGGGTGCTGGGTGCTCAGTGCTCGGGGTGCTGGGTGCTCAGTACTCAGCGTGCTGGGTGCTCAGTACTCAGGGTGCTGGGTGCTCAGTGCTCAGGGTGCTGGGTGCTCAGTGCTCGGGGTGCTGGGTGCTCAGTACTCAGCGTGCTGGGTGCTCAGTACTCAGGGTGCTGGGTGCTCAGTGCTCAGGGTACTGGGTGCTCAGTACTCAGTGCTCGGGGAGCTCGGTGCTCAGTACTCAGGGTGCTGGGTGCTCAGTATTCAGTGCTCGGGGTCCTGGGTGATCCGTGCTCGGGGTGCTGGGTGCTCAGTGCTCTGGGTTCTTAGTGCTCAGTACTCAGGGTGCTGGGTGCTCAGTACTCAGGGTGCTGGGTGCTCATTCTCGGGGTGCTGGGTGCTCAGTGCTCGGGGTGCTGGGTGCTCAGGGCTCAGGGTGCTGGGGGCTCAGTACTCAGGGATCTGGGTGCTCAGTACTCAGGGTGCTCGGTTCTCAGTACTCAGGGTGCTGGGTGCTCATTCTCAGGGTGCTGGGTGCTCAGTTCTCGGGGTGCTGGGTGCTCAGTACTCAGGGTGCTGGGGCTCAGTACTCAGGGTGCTGGGTGCTCAGTACTCAGGGTGATCTGTTCTCAGTACTCAGGTTGCTGGGTGCTCATTGCTCGGGGTGCTGGGTGCTCAGTACTCGGGGTGCTCAGTGCTCAGTACTCAGGGTGCTGGGTGCTCAGTACTCAGGGTGCTGGGTGCTCAGTGCTCGGGTGCTCGGTGCTCAGTACTCGGGGTGCTGGGTGCTCAGTACTCGGGGTGCTGGGTGCACAGTGCTCAGGGTGCTGGGTGCTCAGTGCTCGGGGTGCTGGGTGCTCAGTGCTGAGGGTGGTGCTGGGTGCTCAGTACTAAGGGTGCTGGGTGCTCAGTGCTCAGGGTGATGGGTGCTCAGTACTCAGGGTGCTCGGTGCTCAGTACTCAGGGTGCTGGGTGCTCAGTGCTCAAGGTGCTGGGTACTCAGTACTCAGGGTGCTGGGTGAACAGTACTCAGGGTGCTGGGTGCTCAGTGCTCAGGGTGCTGGGTGCTCAGTGCTCAGGGTGCTGGGTGCTCAGTACTCAGGGTGATGGGTGCGCAGTGCTCAGGGTGATCGGTGCTCAGTACTCAGGGTGCTCAGTACTCAGGGTGCTGGGTGCTCAGTGCTCGGGGTGCTGGGTGCTCAGTACTCGGGGTGCTGGGTGCTCTGTACTCAGGGTGCTGGGTGCTCAGTGCTCGGGGTCCTGGGTGCTCAGTGCTCAGGGTGATCGGTGCTCAGTACTCAGGCTGCTGGGTGCTCAGTGCTCAGGGTGCTGGGTGCTCAGTCCTCAGGGTGCTCAGTGCTCAGGGTGCTGGGGTGCTCAGTGCTCGGGGTGCTCGGTGCTCAGTACTCAGGGTGCTGAGTGCTCAGTACTCAGGGTGCTGGGTGCTCAGTACTCATAGTGCTGGGTGCTCAGTACTCAGGGGGCTGGGTGCTCAGTGCTCAGGGTGCTGGGTGCTCAGTACTCAGGGTGCTGGGTGCTCAGTGCTCAGGGTGCTGGGTGCTCAGTTCTCGGGGTGCTGGGTGCTCAGTGCTCAGTGCTCAGGGTGTTGTGTGCTTAGTGCTCAGTGCTCAGGGTGCTGTGTGCTCAGTACTCAGGGTGCTGGGTGCTTAGTTCTCAGGGTGCTGGGTGCTCAGTGCTCAGGGTGCTGGGTGCTCAGTACTCTTGGTGCTGGGTGCTCAGTACTCAGGGTGCTGGGTGCTCAGTGCTCGGGGTGCTGGGTGCTCAGTGCTTGGGGTGCTGTGTGCTCAGTGCTCAGGGTGCTGGGTGCTCAGTATTCAGGGTGCTGGGTGCTCAGTGCTCGGGGTGCTCGCTGCTCAGTACTCAAGGTGCTGGGTGCTCAGTGCTCAGGGTGCTGGGTGCTCAGTCCTCAGGGTGCTCAGTATAAAGGGTGCTGGGTGCTCAGTACTCAGGGTGCTGGGTGCTCAGTGCTCAGGGTGATCAGTGCTCATTACTCAGGGTGCTGGGTGCTCAGTGCTCAGGGTGCTGGGTGCTCAGTCCTCAGGGTGCTCAGTACTCAGGGTGCTGGGTGCTCAGTACTCAGGGTGCTGGGTGCTCAGTGCTCAGGGTGATCAGTGCTCAGTACTCAGGGTGCAGGTTGCTCAGTGCTCAGGGTGCTGGGTGCTCAGTCCTCAGGGTGCTCAGTACTCAGGGTGCTCGGTGCTCAGTGCTCAGTACTCAGGGTGTTCTGTACTCAGGGTGCTGGGTGCTCAGTGCTCGGGGTGCTGGGTGCTCAGTACTCAGGGTGCTGAGTGCTCAGTACTCAGGGTGCTGGGTGCTCAGTACTCAGGGTGCTGGGTGCTCAGTGCTCGGGGTGCTGGGTGCTCAGTGCTCAGGGTGATCGGTGCTCAGTGCTCACGGTGCTGGGTGCTCAGTCCTCAGTGTGCTCAGTGCTCAAGGTGCTGGGTGCTCAGTGCTCGGGGTGCTCTGTGCTCAGTACTCAGGGTGCTGAGTGCTCAGTACTCAGGGTGCTGGGTGCTCAGTACTCAGGGTGCTGTGTGCTCAGTACTCAGGGTGCTGGGTGCTCAGTGCTCAGGGTGCTGGGTGCTCAGTGCTCAGGGTGCTGGGTGCTCAGTGCTCGGGGTGCTGGGTGCTCAGTACTCGGGGTGCTGGGTGCTCAGTGCTCAGTGCTCAGGGTGCTGGGTGCTCAGTGCTCAGTGCTCAGGGTGCTGGTTGCTCAGTACTCAGGGTGCTGGGTGCTCAGTACTCAGGGTGCTGGGTGCTCAGTGCTCAGGGTGCTGGGTGCTCAGTACTCAGGGTGCTGGGTGCTCAGTACTCAGGGTGCTGGGTGCTCAGTGCTCGGGGTGCTGGGTGCCCAGTGCTCGGGGTGCTGGGTGCTCAGTACTCAGGGTGCTGGGTGTTCAGTACTCAGGGTGCTGGGTGCTCTGTACTCAGGGTGCTGGGTGCTCAGTGCTCAGGGTGCTCAGTGCTCAGTACTCAGTGCTCAGGGTGCTGGGTGTTCAGTACTCAGGGTGCTGGGTGTTCAGTACTCGGTGTGCTGGGTGCTCAGTGCTCAGGGTGCTCAGTGCTCATTACTCAGTGCTCAGGGTGCTCAGTGCTCAGCGCTCAGAGTGCTGGGTGTTCAGTACTCAGGGTGCTGGGTGCTCAGTGCTCAGGGTGCTGGGTGCTCAGTGCTCAGGGTGATGGGTGCTCAGTACTCAGGGTGGTGGGTGCTCAGTGCTCGGGGTGCTGGGTGCTCAGTGCTCAGGGTGCTCAGTGCTCAGTACTCAGGGTGCTGGGTGCTCAGTACTCAGGGTGCTGGGTGCTCAGTGCTCGGGGTGCTGGGTGCTCAGTACTCAGGGTGCTGGGTGCTCAGTGCTCGGGGTGCTGGGTGCTCAGTGATCGGGGTGCTGGTTGCACAGTACTCAGGGTGCTGGGTGCTCAGTACTCAGGGTGCTGGGTGCTCAGTGCTCGGGGTGCTGGGTGCTCAGTGCTCGGGGCGCTGGGTACTCAGTGCTCGGGGTGCTGGGTGCTCAGTACTCAGGGTGCTGTGTGCTCAGTGCTCAGTACTCAGCGTGCTGGGTGCTGAGTGCTCAGTGCTCATGGTGCTCAGTGCTCAGGGTGCTGGGTGCTCAGGGTGCTGGGTGTTCAGTACTCAGGGTGCTGGGTGCTCTGTACTCAGGGTGCTGGGTGCTCAGTGCTCAGGGTGCTCAGTGCTCAGTACTCAGTGCTCAGGGTGCTGGGTGTTCAGTACTCAGGGTGCTGGGTGTTCAGTACTCGGTGTGCTGGGTGCTCAGTGCTCAGGGTGCTCAGTGCTCATTACTCAGTGCTCAGGGTGCTCAGTGCTCAGCGCTCAGAGTGCTGGGTGTTCAGTACTCAGGGTGCTGGGTGCTCAGTGCTCAGGGTGCTGGGTGCTCAGTGCTCAGGGTGATGGGTGCTCAGTACTCAGGGTGGTGGGTGCTCAGTGCTCGGGGTGCTGGGTGCTCAGTGCTCAGGGTGCTCAGTGCTCAGTACTCAGGGTGCTGGGTGCTCAGTACTCAGGGTGCTGGGTGCTCAGTGCTTGGGGTGCTGGGTGCTCAGTACTCAGGGTGCTGGGTGCTCAGTGCTCGGGGTGCTGGGTGCTCAGTGATCGGGGTGCTGGTTGCACAGTACTCAGGGTGCTGGGTGCTCAGTACTCAGGGTGCTGGGTGCTCAGTGCTCGGGGTGCTGGGTGCTCAGTGCTCGGGGCGCTGGGTACTCAGTGCTCGGGGTGCTGGGTGCTCAGTACTCAGGGTGCTGTGTGCTCAGTGCTCAGTACTCAGCGTGCTGGGTGCTGAGTGCTCAGTGCTCATGGTGCTCAGTGCTCAGGGTGCTGGGTGCTCAGGGTGCTGGGTGCTCAGTGCTCGGGGTGCTGGGGTCTCAGTGCTCAGGGTGCTGGGTGCTCAGTGCTCAGTGCTCAGGGTACTGGGTGCTCAGTGCTCAGTGCTCAGGGTGCTGGGTGTTCAGTACTCAGGGTGATCAGTGCTCAGTACTCAGGGTGCTGGGTGCTCAGTGCTCAGGGTGCTGGGTACTCAGTCCTCAGGGTGCTGGGTGCTCAGTGCTCAGTACTCAGGGTGCTCAGTACTCAGGGTGCCGGGTGCTCAGTGCTCGGTGTGCTGGGTGCTCAGTACTCAGGGTGCTGGGTGCTCAGTACTCGGGGTGCTGGGTGCTCAGTACTCAGGGTGCTGGGTGCTCAGTGCTCGGGGTGCTGGATGCTCAGTGCTCAGGGTGATCGGTGCTCAGTTCTCAGGGTGCTGGGTGCTCAGTCCTCAGGGTGCTCAGTGCTCAGGGTGCTGGGTGCTTAGTGCTCGGGGTGCTCGGTGCTCAGTACTCAGGGTGCTGAGTGCTCAGTTCTCACGGTGCTGGGTGCTCAGTACTCAGGGTGCTGGGTGCTCATTTGTCAGGGTGCTGGGTGCTCAGTGCTCAGGGTGCTGGGTGCTCAGTGCTCAGGGTGCTGGGTGCTCAGTGCTCGGGGTGCTGGGTGCTCAGTGCTCGGGGTGCTGGGTGCTCAGTGCTCAGGTTGCTGGGTGCTCAGTGCTCAGGGTGCTGGTTGCTCAGTACTCAGGGTGCTGGGTGCTCAGTACTCAGGGTGCTGGGTGCTCAGTGCTCAGGGTGCTGGGTGCTCAGTACTCAGGGTGCTGGGTGCTCAGTACTCAGGGTGCTGGGTGCTCAGTTCTCAGGGTGCTGGGTGCTCAGTGCTCAGGGTGCTGCGTGCTCAGTGCTAAGGGTGCTGGGTGCTCAATACTCAGGGTGCTGGGTGCTCAGTGCTCGGGGTGCTCGGTGCTCAGTACTCAAGGTGCTGGGTGCTCAGTGCTCAGGGTGCTGGGTGCTCAGTACCTCGGGGTGCTCCGTGCTCAGTGATCAGTGTGCTGGGTGCTCAGTACTCAGGGTGCTCGGTGCTCAGTACTCAGGGTGCTGGGTGCTCAGTGCTCGGGGTCCTGGCTTCTCAGTGCTGAGTACTCAGGGTTCTGGGTGCTCAGTGCTCAAGGTGATGGGTGCTCAGTATTCAGGGTGCTCAGTGCTCAGTACTCGGGGTGCTTGGTGCTCAGTACTCAAGGTGCTCAGTGCTCAGTACTCGGGGTGCTGGGTGCTCAGTGCTCAGGGTGCTCAGTGCTCAGTGCTCGGGGTGCTGGGTGCTCAGTGCTCGGGGCGCTGGGTGCTCAGTGCTCGGGGTGCTGGGTGCTCAGTACTCGGGGTGCTGGGTGCTCAGTGCTCAGGGTGCTCAGTGCTCAGTACTCAGTGCTCAGGGTGCTCAGTGCTCAGTGCTCAGGGTGCTGGGTGTTCAGTACTCAGGGATGCTGGGTGCTCAGTACTCAGGTTGCTGGGTGCTCAGTGCTCAGGTTGCTGGGTGCTCAGTACTCAGCGTGCTGGGTGCTCAGTACTCAGGGTGCTGGGTGCTCAGTGCTCAGGGTGCTGGGTGCTCAGTGCTCAGGGTGCAGGGTGCTCAGTGATCGGGGTGCTGGTTGCTCAGTACTCAGGGTGCTCAGTGCTCGAGGTGCTCGGTGCTCAGTACTCAAGGTGCTGGGTGCTCAGTGCTCAGGGTGCTGGGTGCTCAGTCCTCGGGGTGCTCCGTGCTCAGGGTGCTGGGTGCTCAGTGCTCAGGGTGCTGGGTGCTCAGTGCTCAGTGCTCAGGGTGCTGGGTGTTCAGTACTCAGGGTGCTGGGTGCTCAGTACTCAGGGTGCTGGGTGCTCAGTGCTCAGGGTGCTGGGTGCTCAGTGCTCAGGGTGCTGGGTGCTCAGTACTCAGGGTGCTGGGTGCTCAGTACTCAGGGTGCTCGGTGCTCAGTACTCAGGGTGCTGGGTGCTCAGTGCCCTGGGTGCTGGGTGCTCAGTACTCAGGGTGCTGGGTGCTCAGTACTCAGGGTGCTGGGTGCTCAGTGCTCAGGGTGCTGGATGCTCAGTACTCAGGGTGCTGGGTGCTCAGTGCTCGGGGTGCTGGGTGCTCAGTGCTCAGGGTGATCAGTGCTCAGTACTCAGGGTGCTGGGTGCTCAGTGCTCAGGGTGCTGGGTACTCTGTCCTCAGGGTGCTGGGTGCTCAGTGCTCAGTACTCATGGTGCTCAGTACTCAGGGTGCCGGGTGCTCAGTGCTCGGGGTGCTGGGTGCTCAGTACTCAGGGTGCTGGGTGCTCAGTACTCGGGGTGCTGGGTGCTCAGTACTCAGGGTGCTGGGTGCTCAGTGCTCGGGGTGCTGGGTGCTCAGTGCTCAGGGTGATCGGTGCTCAGTGCTCAGGGTGCTGGGTGCTCAGTCCACAGGGTGCTCAGTGCTCAGGGTGCTGGGTGCTCAGTGCTCGGGGTGCTCGGTGCTCAGTACTCAGGGTGCTGAGTGCTCAGTTCTCACGGTGCTGGGTGCTCAGTACTCATGGTGCTGGGTGCTCAGTACTCAGGGTGCTGGGTGCTCAGTGCACAGGGTGCTGGGTGCTCAGTGCTCGGGGTGCTGGGTGCTCAGTGCTCAGTACTCAGGGTGCTGGGTGCTCAGTGCTCGGGGTGCTGGGTGCTCAGTACTCACCGTGCTGGGTGCTCAGTACTCAGGGTGCTGGGTGCTCAGTGCTCAGGGTGCTGGGTGCTCAGTGCTCAGTGTGCTGGGTGCTCAGTGCTCGGGGAGCTCGGTGCTCAGTACTCAGGGTGCTGGGTGCTCAGTACTCAGTGCTTGGGGTCCTGGGTGCTCCGTGCTCGGGGTGCTGGTTGCTCAGTGCTCAGTACTCAGGGTGTTGGGTGCTCAGTGCTCGGGGTGCTGGGTGCTCAGTACTCAGCGTGCTGGGTGTTCAGTACTCAGGGTGCTGGGTGCTCAGTACTCAGGGTGCTGGGTGCTCAGTACTCAGGGTGCTGGGTGCTCAGTGCACAGGGTGCTGGGTGCTCAGTGCTCAGGGTGCTGGTTGCTCAGTGCTCAGGGTGCTGGTTGCTCAGTACTCAGGGTGCTGGGTGCTCAGTACTCAGGGTGCTGGGTGCTCAGTGCTCAGGGTGCTGGGTGCTCAGTACTCAGGGTGCTGGGTGCTCAGTACTCAGGGTGCTGGGTGCTCAGTACTCAGGGTGCTGGGTGCTCAGTGCTCGGGGTGCTGGGTGCTCAGTGATCGGGGTGCTGGTTGCTCAGTACTCAGGGTGCTGGTTGCTCAGTACTCAGGGTGCTGGGTGCTCAGTGCTCGGGGTGCTGGGTGCTCAGTGCTCGGGGCGCTGGGTACTCAGTGCTCGGGGTGCTTGGTGCTCAGTACTCAGGGTGCTGTGTGCTCAGTGCTCAATACTCAGCGTGCTGGGTGCTCAGTGCTCAGTGCTCATGGTGCTCAGTGCTCAGGGTGCTGGGTGCTCAGGGTGCTGGGTGCTCAGGGTGCTGGGTGCTCAGTGCTCGGGGTGCTGGGTGCTCAGTGCTCGGGGTTCTGGGTGCTCAGTGCTCAGTGTGCTGGGTGCTCAGTGCTCGGGGAGCTCGGTGCTCAGTACTCAGGGTGCTGGGTGCTCAGTACTCAGTGCTTGGGGTCCTGGGTGCTCCGTGCTCGGGGTGCTGGTTGCTCAGTGCTCAGTACTCAGGGTGCTGGGTGCTCAGTGCTCGGGGTGCTGGGTGCTCAGTACTCAGCGTGCTGGGTGCTCAGTACTCAGGGTGCTGGGTGCTCAGTACTCAGGGTGCTGGGTGCTCAGTACTCAGGGTGCTGGGTGCTCAGTGCACAGGGTGCTGGGTGCTCAGTGCTCAGGGTGCTGGGTGCTCAGTGCTCAGGGTGCTGGTTGCTCAGTACTCAGGGTGCTGGGTGCTCAGTACTCAGGGTGCTGGGTGCTCAGTGCTCAGGGTGCAGGGTGCTCAGTACTCAGGGTGCTGGGTGCTCAGTACTCAGGGTGCTGGGTGCTCAGTACTCAGGGTGCTGGGTGCTCAGTGCTCGGGGTGCTGGGTGCTCAGTGATCGGGGTGCTGGTTGCTCAGTACTCAGGGTGCTGGGTGCTCAGTACTCAGGGTGCTGGGTGCTCAGTGCTCGGGGCGCTGGGTGCTCAGTGTTCGGGGCGCTGGGTACTCAGTGCTCGGGGTGCTGGGTGCTCAGTACTCAGGGTGCTGTGTGCTCAGTGCTCAATACTCAGCGTGCTGGGTGCTCAGTGCTCAGTGCTCATGGTGCTCAGTGCTCAGGGTGCTGGGTGCTCAGGGTGCTGGGTGCTCAGGGTGCTGGGTGCTCAGTGCTCGGGGTGCTGGGTGCTCAGTGCTCAGGGTGCTGGGTGCTCAGTGCTCAGTGCTCAGGGTGCTGGGTGCTCAGTGCTCAGTGCTCAGGGTGCTGGGTGTTCAGTACTCAGGGTGCTGGGTGTTCAGTACTCAGGGTGCTGGGTGCTCAGTACTCAGGGTGCTGGGTGCTCAGTGCTCAGGTTGCTGGGTGCTCAGTGCTCAGGGTGCTGGGGTGCTCAGTACTCAGGGTGCTGGGTGACTCAGTACTCAGGGTGCTCGGTGCTCAGTACTCAGGGTGCTGGTGCTCAGTGCCCAGGGTGCTGGGTGCTCAGTACTCAGGGTGCTGGGTGCTCAGTACTCAGGGTGCTGGGTGCTCAGTGCTCAGGGTGCTGGGTGCTCATTCTCAGGGTGCTGGGTGCTCAGTGCTCGGGGTGCTGGGTGCTCAGTGTTCAGGGTGATCAGTGCTCAGTACTCAGGGTGCTGGGTGCTCAGTGCTCAGGGTGCTGGGTACTCAGTCCTCAGGGTGCTGGGTGCTCAGTGCTCAGAACTCAGGGTGCTCAGTAATCAGGGTGCCGGGTGCTCAGTGCTCGGGGTGCTGGGTGCTCAGTACTCAGGGTGCTGGGTGCTCAGTACTCGGGGTGCTGGGTGCTCAGTACTCAGGGTGCTGGGTGCTCAGTGCTCGGGGTGCTGGGTGCTCAGTGCTCAGGGTGATCGGTGCTCAGTGCTCAGGGTGCTGGGTGCTCAGTCCTCAGGGTGCTCAGTGCTCAGGGTGCTGGGTGATCAGTGCTCGGGGTGCTCGGTGCTCAGTACTCAGGGTGCTGTGTGCTCAGTTCTCACGGTGCTGGGTGCTCAGTACTCAGGGTGCTGGGTGCTCAGTGCTCAGGGTGCTGGGTGCTCAGTGCTCAGTGTGCTGGGTGCTCAGTGCTCGGGGTGCTGGGTGCTCAGTGCTCGGGGGTGCTGGGTGCTCAGTGCTCAGTGCTCAGGGTGCTGTGTGCTCAGTGCTCAGGGTGCTGGTTGCTCAGTACTCAGGGTGCTGGGTGCTCAGTACTCAGGGTGCTGGGGTGCTCAGTGCTCAGAGTGCTGGGTGCTCAGTACTCAGGGTGCTGGGTGCTCAGTACTCAGGGTGCTGGGGTGCTCAGGACTCAGGGTGCTGGGTGCTCAGTGCTCGGGGTGCTGCGTGCTCAGTTGCTCAGGGTGCTGGGTGCTCAGTGCTCAGGGTGCTGGGTGCTCAATACTCAGGGTGCTGGGTGCTCAGTGCTCGGGGTGCTCGGTGCTCAGTACTCAAGGTGCTGGGTGCTCAGTGCTCAGGGTGCTGGGTGCTCAGTCCTCGGGGTGCTCCGTGCTCAGTGATCAGGGTGCTGGGTGCTCAGTACTCAGGGTGCTCGGTGCTCAGTACTCAGGGTGCTGGGTGCTCAGTGCTCGGGTGCTGGGTTTCTCAGTGCTCAGTACTCAGGGTGCTGGGTGCTCAGTGCTCAGGGTGCTGGGTTCTCAGTATTCAGGGTGCTCAGTGCTCAGTACTCGGGGTGCTTGGTGCTCAGTACTCAGGGTGCTCAGTGCTCAGTACTCGGGGTGCTGGGTGCTCAGTGCTCAGGGGTGCTCAGTGCTCAGTGCTCGGGGTGCTGGGTGCTCAGTGCTCGGGGGCACTGGGTGCTCAGTGCTCGGGGTGCTGGGTGCTCAGTACTCGGGGTGCTGGGTGCTCAGTGCTCAGGGTGCTCAGTGCTCAGTACTCAGTGCTCAGGGTGCTGGGTGTTCAGTACTCAGGGTGCTGGGTGCTCAGTACTCAGGTTGCTGGGTGCTCAGTGCTCAGGGTGCTGGGTGCTCAGTACTCTGGGTGTTGGGTGCTCAGTACTCAGGGTGCTGGGTGCTCAGTGCTCGGGGTGCTGGGTGCTCAGTGCTCAGGGTGCTGGGTGCTCAGTGCTCAGGGTGCTGGGTGCTCAGTACTCAGGGTGCTGGGTGCTTAGTGCTCGAGGTGCTCGGTGCTCAGTACTCAAGGTGCTGGGTGCTCAGTCCTCGGGGTGCTCCGTGCTCACGGTGCTGGTTGCTCAGTGCTCGGGGTGCTGGGTGCTCAGTACTCAGCGTGCTGGGTGCTCAGTACTCAGGGTGCTGGGTGCTCAGTCCTCAGGGTGCTCAGTGCTCAGGGTGCAGGGTGCTCAGTGATCGGGGTGCTGGGTGCTCAGTGCTCAGGGTGATCGGTGCTCAGTGCTCAGGGTGCTGGGTGCTCAGTCCTCAGGGTGCTCAGTGCTCAGGGTGCTGGGTGCTCAGTGCTCGGGGTGCTCGGTGCTCAGTACTCAGGGTGCTGAGTGCTCAGTTCTCACGGTGCTGGGTGCTCAGTGCTCAGTGTGCTGGGTGCTCAGTGCTCGGGGAGCTCGGGTGCTCAGTACTCAGGGTGCTGGGTGCTCAGTACTCAGGGTGCTGGGTGCTCAGTGCACAGGGTGCTGGGTGCTCAGTGCTCGGGGTGCTGGGTGCTCAGTGCTCAGTACTCAGGGTGCTGGGTGCTCAGTGCTCGGGGTGCTGGGTGCTCAGTACTCTGGGTGCTGGGTGCTCAGTGCTCAGGGGTTGCTGGGTGCTCAGTGCTCAGTGTGCTGGGTGCTCAGTGCTCGGGGAGCTCGGTGCTCAGTACTCAGGGTGCTGGGTGCTCAGTACTCAGTGCTTGGGGGTCCTGGGTGCTCCGTGCTGGGGTGCTGGTTGCTCAGTGCTCAGTACTCAGGGTGCTGGGTGCTCAGTGCTCGGGGGTGCTGGGGTGCTCAGTACTCAGCGTGCTGGGTGCTCAGTACTCAGGGTGCTGGGTGCTCAGTACTCAGGGTGCTGGGTGCTCAGTACTCAGGGTGCTGGGTGCTCAGTGCACAGGGTGCTGGGTGCTCAGTGCTCAGGGTGCTGGGTGCTCAGTGCTCGGGGTGCTGGGTGCTCAGTGCTCGGGGTGCTGGGTGCTCAGTGCTTAGTGCTCAGGGTGCTGGGTGCTCAGTGCTCAGGGTGCTGGTTGCTCAGTACTCAGGGTGCTGGGTGCTCAGTACTCAGGGTGCTGGGTGCTCAGTGCTCAGGGTGCTGGGTGCTCAGTATTCAGGGTGCTGGGTGCTCAGTACTCAGGGTGCTGGGTGTTCAGTACTCAGGGTGCTGGGTGCTCAGTGCTCGGGGTGCTGCGTGCTCAGTGCTCAGGGTCCTGAGTGCTCAGTGCTCAGGGTGCTGGGTGCTCAATACTCAGGGTGCTGGGTGCTCAGTGCTCAGGGTGATCGGGTGCTCAGAACTCAGGGTGCTCAGTACTCAGGGTGCTGGGTGCTCAGGGCTCGGGGTGCTGGGAGCTCAGTACTCAGGGTGCTGGGTGCTGAGTGCTCAGGGTGCTGGGTGCTCAGTACTCGGGGTGCTCGGTGCTCAGTACTCAGGGTGCTGGGTGCTCAGTACTCAGGGTGCTCGCTGCTCAGTACTCAGGGTGCTGGGTGCTCAGTGCTCAGGGTGCTGGGTGCTCAGTGCTCTGGGTGCTTGGTGCTCAGTGCTCAGGGGTGCTGGGTGCTCAGTGCTCAGGGTGCTGGGTGCTCAGTGATCGGGGGTGATGGGTGCTGAGTCCTCAGGGTGCTGGGTGCTCAGTGCTCGGGGTGCTCGGTGCTCAGTGCTCAGGGTCCAGGGTGCTCAGTACTCAGGGTGCTGGGTGCTTAGTACTCAGGGTGCTCAGTGCTCAGTACACAGGGTGCTGGGTGCTCAGTGCTCGGGTTGCTGGGTGCTCAGTGCTCAGTACTCAGGGTGCTGGGTGCTCATTCTCGGGGTGCTGGGTGCTCAGTGCTCGGGGTGCTGGGTGCTCAGTTCTCAGGGTGCTGGGGGGCTCAGTACTCAGGGTGCTTTGTGCTCAGTACTCAGGGTGCTCGGTTCTCAGTACTCAGGGTGCTGGGTGCTCATTCTCGGGGTGCTGGGTGCTCAGTGCTCGGGGTGCTGGGTGCTCAGTACTCAGGGTGCTGGGGGCTCAGTACTCAGGGTGCTGGGTGCTCAGTCCTCGGGGTGCTCCGTGCTCAGGGTGCTGGGTGCTCAGTGCTCAGGGTGCTGGGTGCTCAGTGCTCGGGGTGCTGGGTGCTGAGTGCTCAGGGTGCTGGGTGCTCAGTGCTCGGGGTGCTCGGGTGCTCAGTGCTCAGGGTCCTGGGTGCTCAGTACTCAGGTTGCTGGGTGCTTAGTACTCAGGGTGCTCAGTGCTCAGTACACAGGGTGCTGGGTGCTCAGTACTCGGGGTGCTGGGTGCTCATTACTCAGGGTTCTGGGTGCTCAGTGCGCGGGGTGCTTGCTGCTCAGTACTCTTGGTGCTGGGTGCTCAGTACTAAGTGTGCTGGGTGCTCAGTGGCTCGGGGGTGCTCGGTGCTCTGTGCTCAGGATGTTCGGTGCTCAGTACTTTTGGTGCTGGGTGCTCAGTACTCAGGGTGCTGGGTGCTCAGTGCTCGGGTTGCTCAGTACTCATGGTGCTGGGTGCTCAGTACTCAGGGTGCTGGGTGCTCAGTGCTCGGGGTGCTATGTGCTCAGTAATCAGGGTGCTGGGTGCTCAGTGCACAGGATGCTGGGTGCTCAGTACTCAGGGTGATGTGTGCTCTGTACTCAGGGTGCTCAGTGCTCGGGGAGCTCGGTGCTCAGTGCTCGGGTTGCTCAGTACTCATGGTGCTGGGTGCTCAGTACTCAGGGGTGCTGGGTGCTCAGTGCTCGGGGTGCTGCGT